>NC_036465.1:11971092-12129228 GCF_002775205.1 Xiphophorus maculatus | reverse complement strand
CTGCGATGAAGCAGCTGTGTGCGGCGGCATGGCGGCGAAGTGACCTGTAACGCCGATGCCATACGTTTGCTTCTAGATTCCACATGTTTCGACCGAGCTGCACTAAACTTGGCTTGAGTGATGCTGGTGTGATACCTGAAAATTCTATGTCATCAGATTATGACGTCATCTAAGCCCCGCCCCCTCAGAACAGGAAGTGCTATTTTTTTCCTTGGAAACATTCATCTATGGCTCTCTTGACCTAATCAAGGTGATTCTGTGTTGGATGACAGATAGGAAGTTGGTCTCGCTTGCTTAAAGTCCCAACAGTTTTCAATGGCGGCAACGCCGTCGTATACGTTTGCCTCTACCTTCCACATATTTTGACCGAGCTGCATCAAACTTGGCCTGAGTGATCCTGGAGGCTTGCCCGTCAATCCTACGTCATCACATTATGACGTCATCTAAGCCCCGCCCCCTCGGAACCGGAAGTGCCGTTTTTTTCCTTGGAAAGCTCTGTTTATGGCTCTCTTGACCTAATCAAGGTGATTCTGTGTTGGATGACAGATAGGACGTTGGTCTCGCTTGCTTTAAAGTGCCAAGAGTTTTCAATGGCGGCAACGCCGTTCGTATACGTTTGCCTCTACATTCCACATATTTTGACCGAGCCGCATCAAACTTGGCCTGAGTGATCCTGGTGGGAGGCCCGTCGATCCTACGTCATCATATTATGACGTCATCTAAGCCCCGCCCCCTCGGAACAGGAAGTGCCGTTTTTTTCCTTGGAAAGCTCGCCCTAAACCATGCGAGAGCTCCTGCGGTGGCCGGAACCCCCGCGGTGGCCAATAGGCCGGAGCGGCGCTTGCTGCGAGGGCCGCCCGAGGCTGCTTGCAGCTTTAATTATTATTATTACGATTCTTCCCACCTCTTCGTGTGCCTTTTTGGGGGCTTTATCATATTCAAAAACTCACCAAACTTGGCGGTCGCAACTAGAAAATTTAAAAATTTTGAATTTTAAGGTTGTCGCAAAAATCGCAAAAAAAATTGCTGAACGGCGGCAACTAGCAATTTTCTGTTGACACAATGGTATGAACGTACTTCATCGTAGAGACATGAAATTTGGTACACTTGTAGAGCTCACCAAAAGACTCAGAACTTACATTTAATGTTATTAGCCAACTATCACAGGAAGTCAGCCATTTTGTCTTGAACGTCCATTTTTTTCCTCGATTTTGACGTTTACAGCCTTCGTATTTGATCGAACTCCTCCTAGGGATTTCGATTGATCGACTTCAAACTCGGTCAGTCTGATCATAAGGCATGTTTGATTTAAAGTTATCAAATTGGTGAGTTTTGGAGCATGTTGAAGGGAGGTTAGCAGGGGTCAAAGTTCACCTACTCGCCATGAACACGAAACTCTTATATTTCCTATATAAAAACACATAGAGGGACCAAACTTTCAGTGATTGATAGGCATCGGGTGCCCTACAATACCCTATGGTGAAATGATGACATCACTTAGGCCACGCCCCCTGAGAACAGGAAGTGTCATGTTTTACTGTGAACGGTCGCTATCTTAGCCCTTTGACCTAATCAACATGAAACTGTGGCCAGCGACAGAAGACATGTTGGTGTGTTGTGGATTCCAACCCCGACCGGCTTTGAGATAGCAGCTGGGCGTGGCGGCGTGGCGAAGTGACCTGTAACGCCGATGCCATACGTTTGCTTCTAGATTCCACATGTTTCGACCGAGCTGCACCAAACTTGGCTTGAGTAATCCTGGAGGCTTGCCCGTCAATCCTACGTCATCACATTATGACGTCATCTAAGCCCCGCCCCCTCGGAACCGGAAGTGCCGTTTTTTTCCTTGGAAAGCTCTGTTTATGGCTCTCTTGACCTAATCAAGGTGATTCTGTGTTGGATGACAGATAGGAAGTTGATCTCGCTTGCTTTAAAGTGCCAAGAGTTTTCAATGGCGGCAACGCCGTTCGTATACGTTTGCCTCTACATTCCACATATTTTGACCGAGCCGCATCAAACTTGGCCTGAGTGATCCTGGAGGCTTGCCCGTCAATCCTACGTCATCACATTATGACGTCATCTAAGCCCCGCCCCCTCGGAACAGGAAGTGCCTTTTTTTTCCTTGGATAGCTCTGTTTATGGCTCTCTTGACCTAATCAAGGTGATTCTGTGTTGGATGACAGATAGGAAGTTGGTCTCGCTTGCTTTAAAGTGCCAAGAGTTTTCAATGGCGGCAACGCCGTTCGTATACGTTTGCCTCTACATTCCACATATTTTGACTGAGCTGCATCAAACTTGGCCTGAGTGATCCTGGAGGCTTGCCCGTCGATCCTACGTCATCACATTATGACGTCATCTAAGCCCCGCCCCCTCGGAACCGGAAGTGCCGTTTTTTCCTTGGAAAGCTCCGTTTATGGCTCTCTTGACCTAATCAAGGTAATTCGGATGATAAACTCTGTCAATGCTCGCTGCTGGCTGAACCGTGTGGGCGTGGCCAAATGGCGAATATGAGTCCCTCGCCATATGCATACGTTTGGCTCTTATTCACGCATGGATCATCCGATTGGCGCCAAACTGGATATGTATGACCTTTGTTCACCTCTAAAGAGCCCAACGGGTTTGAAATGTAATTTGGCTCCACTGCGCCCCCTAAGTTAAAACATGGGTTGTATCTCCTCGACGCATCGACCGATCTGCGCCAGATTTTTCGACAGTCGTCGGGCAGCGCCGCCGAACGCATTCACGCCTGTCGCCCGGCGGACGGGCGGGGAAAACGCGCGACAGCTTCTGCGGCGGCTAGCGGGCGGCGATGCTGGAAACTGCGGCAGAGCTTCCGCGGTGGTGAGCGGGCTGCGGCTCTGGAAAACGCGCGAGAGCTTCTGCGGTGGCCGGAACCCCCGCGGTGGCCAATAGGCCGGAGCGGCGCTTGCTGCGAGGGCCGCCCGAGGCTGCTCGCAGCTTTAATTTTATTTATTTTTTTTTTATGTTTGTTTTGTTTTGTTTTGTATCTCATACTCATGTAAGGTGACTGGCAGCACAATGTACAATTTTCTATTTTTTTCTGTTTGTGAAAACACAAAACTAATAAAAATGTTTAAAAAAAAAAAAAAGCCACGAGGAGCTCATAGCTAAGACAATTGACTATATACATATTATCTGGCCCAGGAACACTTTGGTAACGCCACTGGGAAGCTGTAGAATCTTACCCAAGGGAGAATTATATTGATTCCCTATTGCATGTTACCTTTACAACCTCAAATTGTATAAGTTTAAAATAAAGAAGAAACTAAACTCTACGTTTCCCCATTCCAGCATATTCCACCCACATTCAGACTGTCTTGCTTAAAAAATTTGCAAAATAAAAAAAAAAGTGCTTGCATTTTCCCCAAACTATCAACTGCAGTGGTGGAGGGTTTATGATTTGGGATTATTTTCTGCAATAGGTACTTTATTGTCACTGAGTATTCTAAAGTCAAATAAGAGGCAAAGAGATCAGCTTACCTTGACCCAAACTGGAGCATCAGAAAATGTTCTCATTTACTGCTACATGACCTCATACAGCAGCAAATCTACATCAGAATTTCTGAAAAAAGAAAAGAATCCAAACAGCTTTGGTGGGACCTTAAGAGACCCATGTATAAGCAAGTGCAGAGAAGACCTTCACCATGACATGAAAGGGTAAATATTGCTAAAGGTCGTTCTGCAAGGTGAAGAATCGTTGACAGTACTTGGTGTTTCTACTCAAAGTTCCTCCATTGCTGCTTCATCTGTGGGGAATCCTTAAATTACAAGGTCCATTTTTCTGTCCTTGTCTGAAATATGGACCAAAGAGATGAACTTCAACACAGTTCACCCTTCAACACAACACAACACATAACTTCATTGTTACCCTAGTAACAATGCTGCATTATAGGTACCTCGGAAGTCAGAACTTGGAGCTGGGTCTGATGTCCGACCTGAGGTAACAACATTCTCGTTAAGAAGGAATTTCGTAAAATTTGTTTGCATTACCTGTTACAAACATCATTTTAAGCTTTACTTTCCACAAGCAAATACAACTTTTAATTTGTTCAGTTTAGAGTTGCAGGCACTACATTTAAAATTGATCTTAGACATACTCTTACATGCACATCTTGAAAAATAAATATGTTTCCATCACATTTTGCTATTGATGTGTGAGAAGCGGTCATATTGGAACACAAAGTTGGTCTTTCAAGTCGTACCTGGAGGTAGTTGGAGTTTTTCCCAGTGAGAAATCTGAGGGCGTTCCATTTGATTTTTACGACTGGGAAGTTGGAATTTCCCAGTTCCGAGTACAACTGCAACACAGCATAAGCAAAGCAATCGATACAAAAAAAAACTTTAACTTCTTAACAGTGTGTAACTTGGTGAACTTGGAGAACAGTATGTGTGTGCGTGTGTGTTGTTGTTTAACTAAACAAGTTAAAGCCAAACGCTTTTCAATCTTGGCTTGAAGTGTGGAACTATGAAATCGTTCATTTACCACCTCTTAGAGCAATAAACTATTTCTCAGGCAATAAGCACCACAGAAATTAAGCAGTAAATTAAATGACAGAGTGCTCAGTCTGCAGCGGAGCTTTAACTTCAGAATAAAACCTTATTTTCTTTGTGATTACCTGTAATCATCACAATCGTTGTTCTGCACACTCACACCAGCCCTCACTTCTCGTTACTCAGGAGTCATTACTCTTAATTAGAGATTCTTTAGTGATTCATATTTTACAGGCCAAGCTGCACTGCTGGAGGCAGCCAATCACTCTCCCATGAGTTCCTCTCAGCCAATCACAGCAGCTGGTCCAGGTGGTGGATCCTGAGAGGTGAGGTGGCCTGCGGGCTCTGATTCAGGACCAACTCTTCCTCCCACTGCTGTCCTTCCTCCGCCGAGGCCTGAAGCTGATCTGGGAGCAGTCCGACCAGCTCTTCCAGTCTATAAACGCAGCTCGGCGCTTGAAAACCCATCATTAACCCATCATAAGTGACATGAGCCACACCCACTGGCTCTGTTGTCACAGCAACAAATTGTCAGGATGTTTTAACTGTCAGCTCCTTGGCAGGGACTTTTTTTTTTTTTCAGACAAAGTTGTACGGGGTTCGGTTTACAGCATTCAGGACGAGCCATCGCATTTTGTGTTAATTTGACATTTATTCCGCTGTGCAGCTGAAGAGGGAGGAACATTAACCCATCCATCATCTCTGAGCTCATAAACGGCAGTTAGTGAGGTGCAGCAGTCAATAAGTACAGGTTGATAATCAACAGTGATGAATCACTGACTTTTATAGATGTTCTGTTTCTTTTTTTATGACATTTTCAGGGAGACTAAACTGCACGCTACTCTTTCTCTTGCATTGTGGAGCTGTTCACACCCCTAGAACGATACTTAAGAGACATTAGATGATGCACCGCAAATTTGAAGAATTACATTCTCATCTTTTCCCTTTGCAGATACTTTTTATTTCCAGACTTGAGGGAGATTTGGAGGTTATCGCAAGCATAATGTGGATCTTGTTTGTGCTTGTGTCAGTTAATCCCTTATCACGTCATCAAAACTGTTATATAAACAAATGGATCCAAATGACAGCAATGACACATCTTTACCAGTAATTTCAGCCAAATGAGTTTTGGTTATGCTTTTAATCTTGTTTAATTAAATTTAGCTTTAGTGTATTAACTACCGATTGTCTGTAAAATGCCCCAGTTTATCAAACACATTTTAATATCAAATACCGTATATAATTTCTCTACAAAGCTAACATGCAAAATATTTTGAAAACTTTGAGAAATGCAGTTTTTTAAGTGTCGAGCATCAACCAACACTCTGTTTGGGTGAATGAAAGATTTATAGTGTATGCTTTAGGAGCAAACTTTGGAAACTTCACAGAGAAAGAGTCACAGTATTTCTCCTCAAGGCACAATCTCAGTGTCTGCTGAGTGTCTGCATGCCTGCAGGCAGTAGAGACTCAGTTCAGTCCTGTGAGGACCCATACCGGTAATTTAGGCCCATAACTTGCTTTTAACTTAATTGTATGAATATTAAGAGAAAGCACCGACTCCAACCCATCAAATGTTTCAGTTTTGCTAAGAAATTATTAAAATATATAAATGAGAGCAGCGGTTTTGGAAATTCAGTCATTCTAAAACACAGTTCATGTAAGAAAAGACAACGGGAGAGAATAAAATGGATAAAATCCTAACTTGTGTATGAGGTTGTAACTTAAATATATATATAGAGAGAAAGGGTTCTGCAATAAAAAAGACTTTCTGAAAACATATTCTCAAAATCCTCCTCCTTTGTCTTCTCAGCCATGTTTTGTAGAAATGTAAATTAAATCCTAAACCACAAATGTTAAAAATCAAACCAATCCCTGTGCCTGTGAACCAAATTGTTGTCTATTTCAAAGAGAAGTAATAATGTGTGACTGATTCATGTTTTATACAATTTCAAGAGAAGCAATGTTTAGAAAGCTTTACAACTAATTCATTTTCTATCCTGGCAATGAATTTAGTTTTAAGAAACTACTAACGTTATCGAAAACTGCTTGTTCTCCACATCTTTCTGCAGCCTGATTTGTGTTCCCAGTATGTGTTCAGGTGAGTATATCAAGGTGCTTACATGAGTCTAAACTGTTTCTAAAAGGGAGCAGATTTCTAGTTGGAGCCTTTTTAGCAGCAAAGTGACCCACACTGATGTGAATCGCTTTAATTTGTTGTAATTAAGCTGATTTGGTGGATAACGGGGGTTTGATAACGAGCAGTTAAGTTAATTTGTCTTGTTTGGATAAATACTTTGATTAACACGACTGAGCTGCTGAGCCCCACTGATCCAACACACACTGAGACGATTGATGGTAATTGTGGCTCTCAGCTGATTGGAGGTCGACAAGCACTACAAGTGTGTTGCAAACTTCAGTGAACAACAGAGCAAAATGTTCAACTGTGAAAAAAAAAAAAAAAACACTCACCAGGACGTAATCGCTTGTAAAATGCTTTTCTTACGGATCATTTTCAAATTACTCAAGAGATCCTTACTACTGATTTGGAGAAAATTAGGAAAGTTATACTTTTAATAGCAAAATAAATACACACTTATGGGACAAAAGTGAAAGATTTTGGGCAGTTTAGTGACTGAAACTTGTTTTTAAACTTTGTGATTTCAAAAGCATTTTCATGATTAATATAGAGTGTCAATTTCTTCTGTTTCTTTCTTAATTAGTGATATTTTCTCTAAAGCATTTATATTATAAATCCCTGAGGAACTGTGTTAAATCTTCACTTATTTCACCTGAAGGCTTAGAGGTGTTAGCTGGATCCTCGCAGCACCTTGCAAAGCTATATACACTTTGAGCTTTTCTACATTTTTTCACATTTCAGTTGCAGACTTCAGTGTATTTTAATGGGATTTTAAGTGATAGACCGAGCAAAATTGCATGACATTTTGAATTGGAAAGAAAATAATACATGGACTTCCTTTTACAAATAGAAAGTCTGGCGTGCATTTAGTCCTCCTCCTTTACTCTGATGCCCCTAAAATCCAGAACAGCCAATTATCTGCTGAAGCCACCTAATGAATAAATAAATAAATTAAACAAGGGCGCTTTCAATTTAAAGCCAGAACCTATATTGAATAAAATAACGACATACAACACAAAACAAACATCAGTGCTACTCAGTTTTAATACTTTACAAAATGTAATTTAATCTGTTATGTATTTGTTTTTAAAATACTTTCTTTTTTGTCCCTCTTTCAAGTAAATTTAGTTTAAATTTTCAGATTGTCCATAATTTTCTTGATTTTATGAAGAATCCTTCATCGCAGCATCGTCCACAGAACAGTCAGGCTTCTTTATCAGGACTTTAAGTCCCTGGTTCTGATGCTGCTGCATCCAAGGAAAAAATCAATCTTTACTTTGCTTTAGACTTCAGAATCTCACTGGAGAGTCTATGCATCATCTTCTTGTGCAAAATGTTGCAGAGAATATACATCATCTTGCTGCAAACGCTGAAGAACCTCCTTCCAGAAAGTCAGTTTGCTCTGTCCCTTAACGCAGATGGCTTCGCTTTGTTTATGTATTTTGCCTGAGTATGAAAGATCCTGAGATTCTGTCATAACGTCTGATTTTACGATTATTAGTTACCCCCCCGCCCTCATCTAATCAAACATTTACGCAACAAACAAAAGAGTCTCTACAGTCACACAATTCCACCTTCTGCGGCCGGTTCAGACCTGAGGCTCATTTAGCCTCTCGATCTTTTTTTGTTCGTTTGTTTTAACTTTTTTTCATGATGCCTTCACTAAACCTTGGACTAAAAAGGCCGGTTGTTTCTGTCTCATCAACAATATTATGGAGAATATTTTTTGCGCTGTTACGAACTTGCACACTAGTAGATCGAACGTTTTTGTTTTGTGTATTTTTTTTATTATTACTATTATCAATAATTTATTTTAGTCAGAAGACAGAAAATCACCCGTAAACAAATCGCACAGTTTCTGTTTCTTTTTTTCAGGACAGGAACCAAGCATGATCTAAACATCACCGTAAAGATGGCATGCTTTGCCACCTCCATGATCCGCCAGGCGGGGTTGAGGGATTTACTGAAGCCAGAAAAAAGGCCCCAGGCTGTAGGTGGAGCCGGACACCAGGCCGGGAACCGCTACAGCTGCCGCAGCCGCTGCGTCCTCCGTTGGATATTTGGTCTGTTTGACGTCCACATATTTGAACCCATGTCGTAAGAAATGTTTCATGCTATTTAAATATACCCAAATCTTCATTTGTCATATGTCATGCAGAACTATTGGGAATGAACAAAAGTAAATGTCTTGTGGCATAAATATACGCGTTTTTTAAAAATTATTTATTCCAAGAATAATTGTATTAAATATTGAAATAGTTTTTATTAGTTTTATTGTATTTTTGAATTGCAGTTCTAGAAACTTAGAGTTTGCCTACAAGTACTAAACTGTGACATGGCAGCCAAATTTTAAAAACGCGAAACTATTAATAAATTAAAATATGAATTGTTATAAATTCAAATGTAATCAGATTCAAATGAGCATAATTTAGAAAAATGCATAAATAATGAATGCAACATTTTAAAGAGAACAAATATTTTTATTTACTTAATTGGAAATGATGATGTTAAATTATTCTTATTTTGAACATTGTGAATCACTCCATTTATCAATAAATAGGAAATTAACCTAAAGAGAAAAATCAAAATGAGAAAAGAAAATCAACTATAAAAAACGAATTAAGCAAACAAAAAAACATTTTAATTGTATTTCTTTTATTTATTTATTTTTTTTCTCCAAACTGAGCACAGGGGGTACAAAGCTCCTTTCATCTTCTCAGAGGTTGTACAGTTAGTGCATTCGGTCCTAAAAGAATGAAAAAATAGATCTGATTAAGTAGAAGTAGAAGTGCTACATGAGGAGAAGATGAGGTAAATCTGTCCAGACGGAAGAAAAAACTAATGTACTGATGCAGAGAAAAAACAAAAACACACATCATCGTCATTAATAATATTATCGTTATATACACACATTAGATGCATAGAATACTTTCTCATCCAGTTTTTACATAAATACCTATATACTCCACCCCAGAAAAACAGCTGATCTGGGATCCTACTAGTTTCTGTACCTGTTGCTGTGCTTTGAAATGAAAAGCTGCATTTTCCTGCATTTCTTTTCTTTTTTTGTGTGTAATTTTCGTAAGTCAGATTTCGCTTACATAATTACCTCAAACAAAGATTGGCATTCCAGATTTTTTTCTGTTGGTGAGGAAAACAAAAGCTGCTGAATTAGTTCTCCATAAAGGAACCTGAACAAACCACAGGATTTTGAGACAGAATGCAACAGCAAGCCTAAAAATTTGAGCTCAGCTCGGATTTTGCATTCAGAAATAAATAGCTGAGTCAACACCATGTTCTCCAAGTTCAGTGTTTAGAGTGAATGTAATTAAAAAGTCATCTGTCAGTGTTGCTCAGTGTATTTCATACAAGTTTGTGCAGATCCATTTTAGTTTACATTCCTCATGAAATGAAGAGCCATTTGTGTTTTTTTTGGTTTCTAAGAATGTGGTTGGATTGTAGCAAATTTGGAGAACCTCGTTCGGTGTGGGGCGATGGTTCACTCTTACTACTGACTGAGCAGCTGAACTCATACCGGGCATTCAAGGTGTGAGTTCAGGACCCTCCTATAATGATCCTACCACCTCAGACTAACACCAATACTATTGATGATGTTGTTTTACTGATAAACCACTTTGATAAGGAAGTTTTGAGCATCTTTGAAACCCTCAGAGAACATTCATGATTTATTATCTGTAATGAGGGAGCACATTGATCCTTAATTACCATCTAAAAACATGCCCAAGACTCATCTGAATTCTTGCAGGGTTCTTAAAAAATTGCAGGGTCTTCATCCAGTGTGAAGGAGTCCTGTTTCTATCAGCTTTAATTTAACTGCATATGGGAACACAGGATAGGAAAATACAAACTTACAAAAGATTGTAGCTGATTTTATTTATTTTTGCAATAAGTTTTCAGCAAAGCTATCATCCATCACATCTAATCGTCTGGATTCCTTATTGAAAATTGAGGGGGAAGCAATAGACTCAAAATCTTTCAGTTTGAGGGTTTTGGAAGCAGCTTTGCCTCAAACACCTTCAGTCAGGATTGTCAAAAGTCTCACAGACTAATGCTTTTGAACAAATTCCCGGAAGGTTCCTCCTTGCTCTCTGTTGAAGGAACATTGTTTCTCCCAGAATGCCTGTGAGCTGGTTCAGAAACCTGCAGCCCAGCAGCTTTGAAAGTCTTTTTTTCTGTTTAATTTTCAGGACACAGTCTTTGTTTGGCACCAGAACCAAAGTCAGGTTATCATCCTTTTTTGCCTCTTGGAAGCATTGAAACCTCGTCAGTCCAAATCTGACAGAAAGTTTTCTTTTTTCTTAGGAAAACAACCCTCTGTTCTTCTTTTCCTATTCCATTGTCCAGAACAGAAAGGTTCATCGTCCATCTGTCAGTCCATAGCAATAAAAGCTGTCTGTGTCTGTATGTGTGTGTTCATATGTGTGTTCGGTTTTACTCTGCAGTGTGTGTGTAATCTTGCAGTGAAAAGGGTTAAACCTTATTTTTGACTAAAAGTCACAGGTCTCAATTCCTTAATTTTAATGTATTTATTTGCTTTTTTAAATTCAAATCGATGTATTTTTTGTGTGTGTATATATGAGATGGCGCAGAGACAACTGTAGTCTAATCGTCGCTGATGACATCCACGTCCTCGCTGCCAGGCTGCTGCGTCGCTGCTCTCCAGCGGCTGACGTGTTGGCTGCCCTTCCTCTTCTGCTGAGCTTCAGGAGACTCTTCCTCCAACTTCTGCCGCTTGTGCTTCGTCCTGCGGTTCTGAAACCACACTTTTACCTGCACACACAAACACACGCCGTCACATCAGAATACAAGGTTCATATGAAGCTTGGATGTTGAAAATGTCTGCTTACGCTTACTGCTTCTGGTTTTCTGTGGTTTAAGATCTGAATAATCCAAAATTACTCTTGAAATGGCAATCTCTCACATGCTAAGAACGGGTAAGCATTACTGCTGCTAAAGGTGATTCTATAAGCTACTGTTTTCATGTAACACTTTTTAAAGCAAATAATGGTGCAGGCACTTTATATCTGACATTGGATTTACCTAATTTAATGACAAAGCAAAATTTAAAAAAAGTTTGTTTTCACATTTTGATAAATAAATTTGGTTAACCATGATTTTAACCAATTTATTTGAACCCTTTCCAAATTCCCAAATGCTAGTTTTTGTTTGAGCATTTGTGACTCTCATAGTTCCAGAGTCGAAACTCTGAAAAGTTTCAACTCTGCAGGATTTTAGAAAAAGAACATTATTAAGTGCAAAGATGTGACAGTCATTAACCAGTGAAGATTTCTACTGCTTGTAGGTGTTATGATTTTGATGTTTTCCAGAGGTGTTCCATCAGTTTCGATCTAATGATGTTCTCAGCAATACAGTCAAGTAAATGTGGCTTGTGTTCACATATAAAGATGTATCTTTTCACAAAGGATTTACAGACATGAAGCATGCTTTAATTTCTTCCCGATTCCAACAATATTAAACTAATTAAGTTCCGTCTGATTAGAATCTGTCAAATAAATAAGCTGGAATCCACAGAATCCACTTTGTTTTGGGTAGTTAAAACACAGAAGCTGTTTCCTCCAACTGCAAACATGCCTGAGAACAATGACGAGCCATTTGGAAATCTTCGCACAGCTACCAGCCATAACCACAACAAGCTGTGATTCTGTCACTGATAGGAATGATTGTGTGAGAGCAACTCGGTGATTTAAGACCTTTTCGCTGGTAAAACATGACCATGACATGTAGAGCTGTTCAAACTCGCTGAGCTGGCTCCAAGATCTTGTTGCGCAACCTGTCAGAGGCTGTAAACTCTAGATCAGCATGATAGATGCTCTAATTACCTTCAAACATCAGATAGGTTTACCACAGATTCTACTGAGGATTCAAAGTAACACTTCTTCTTTACAGTGAAGAGAAAAACAAAGACAAGAAGAGATAACATTAAGTGAAAGATTTTTTCTGATATATTCAGTTAATCTATTAAATCAGGTTTTTGTTATATTAGTACAGACTGAAAATGCAAGAGCAATCATTAACAACTGATTTTATTGCCATATTTTAAAGTAGCCTTTAAAGAAAGTTAATAAATTCCTTGATTAATGTTTCTGTAATCTGATTTTTGTATAGCTGAAAACACAGGCTATTTGGATAAATATGAAACATAATTTTTAAAAAAGTACTTTAATGAAGCTGGCTGGGTTTGTTTTCAGAAGGATTACCCAACAGACAAACTTCTGCTGCTCAGCATCAAGAGGGAGCACTTCCACGATGTAGAGCCCACGCACACTGGCATGATTTGTAATGGAAAACTTCAAGTTTGACTGACCATGCCAGCCTCATACCAAGGCTAAAACCTTGCTACACTGACAGCACTTTGTGTAAGAAACTGCAACACTCTGTCCAGCTGTAATGACCAATTCATTTCTCATATGACCATAAATACTGGCCCATGCTTAGTTGATCTTTATTTCCCCACTGGATGATAAACAAAAGGCACTTTTTCAAAACTGATAGTGTAGACCCAGAAACCCAGATATTTCTGTACCTGCCTAATCCATTCAGGGTCCTGAGACATGGTTTCTATTTCTAGTGATCAATGGGTGTAAGGCAGGGTAAACCCAGATAGACTGTCAGTCCATCACAAGACAATATCAAGACATACAACCATGAACACTAACACTTGCACAAAGGACAATTTGGCCAATTAGCTTAACGTACATGTTTAGTAGGAGGAAGCCAGAAAGAACCGGGGACTCCCACTGGTCCACCATATAGCCTAACCTGCCCCATATATAGGGAAAATTCACAAATCAAACAGGATCATTGAAAATATCCTGGCACAGATAAAGGATCCAAAGGTTGATACCAATGATACAATCTGAGAGAGCTGTGTCAGTTTCTGGACTGGGTTGTGGTCCCATGCAGTGTACCTCAAGGAATAGAAATGTGAATAGGCTGCTAACATCTAGGAAATTATTAGCATGAAAGAAAGCATCTCTCTGGTGCAAAAATGACCAGGGAATATTAGCCTGATAAAAAAACACTCTCTTGTTTTTTTGTGTTGCTCTGCAAAGAAGGTCCAGACCCTCAGCTATTGAGCAACAATTGTTTGCTGGAGGCGTGGGCCCTGTTGAAGCTTTAAATTTTATGCAGTTGATAATATTTGACTATGACGGTATGAAGCTTACCGTGAATTGCCTGCAAGGTAAAAAATAATCTGCCACTGCGAAAAGAGAAGTGTTGAGCTGAATGAGATGGTCGTTAATGTTAACTCAATATTTGCAACAATATTCACTTCATGTGCTCCAATTGGTATAACTACAAGCGGACCACAATTCACAAATTCTCCTTCTGTTCACTGATTGACCCGTAGAAATCCTACCAGAAAAATCTAGATCTATGGGAGAAATGTCAGATGGAGCACTGAAAGCAGATGAAAATTGAGCAGAGTTGTGCAGGATGGCAGAATGGCAATTGTTTTGCAACATTTTGCATGAATATTTTCTGTATTATCAACAGTTCAGAGGGGGCTTTTTGGATCATCAGATACAAAAATGACATACTTTCCTGGTGAGCAGTTCAAAAACAAACATCCAAAACATGCACAGCACCAACATTTTTCACTCTTAGTGTAAAGATTCAATTATTTAACGCAATGGTGGTTTAGATGATTCTTATGAAAACTAATATAAATTAAGTAGATTTTTATAAGACCTGCGTCACTTTTTCTCTGCAGGGCCCCTTGTAGCCCCCAGCAGTAAGAATGAAAAATTTATTGGCACTTATTTGGACGCCAGCCCTGAGATGTCCCGCAGGAACGTTGATCACTTGATCATTACTGCCTGTAAAGGCGCGCTGATTGCACAAAGCTGTGACTTATGAGTGATTAATAACCGCCGCTGGCAAGTGACTGGCAGAGCTGCGTCCTTCTCTTCCTGTCTGCTGTTGTGAAATGAGCTCATAATTTATGAATCACATCGTTTCACTGGCGTCAGGAGTCCAACCACCGCATCGACTTGATGACAAACACCATCCTGAGAAAAGGATGAGTTCGCTGACTAATTGCCTACTCAGCATTCCTCACAATGCAAACACACACTGACATCACAGTTAATAATGCCACTGAGCAGAGCAGCATATATATATATATATATATATATATATATATATGTGTGAGTGCATGTATATTTAGTGTGCAGATTATTAATTTAGTCATGATCTGGCATAGTTCTATCCACTAGATGACAGCCAAGTATTTATGGCTGTATGATTGGTGGTGTGCCCTGAAAATGCATCAACAGACAAGAGAGGCATACTGTACAAGTGGAATGACATAAATTTGCAACAAGAGTCCAGTCTGAGTCGTTAAAATCACTTTAGCGTCTTTGATTAATCAGATTTGTCCCAAAGAAAATATAGATTTTTTTTTTTAACTGTCAATCTTGACCAAGATTGATCAATCTTGACCAAGCAACATCTGCAGTGTAGCTTTACCAAAAGCTTCTGCAAAGAAATATATATAGTTTATCACTTTAGAAAATTTATGAACCTTTGGTTTATAAGACATGTGATTAGGAAACTTCACAGATCTTAATCCTTGTTGAGAAAAAGTGGTCAGTTCTCAAAAACTAACATGAAGAAACTGAGGGCAGCAAATGAACTCCAAAGAGTTATAAGGTAAGACTAGATCCCCGTCAGTCTGCATTTGAATCAGAGGTTGGTATCCAATATGTCAGATGAATTACAAAAGAAGAAAAAATCTTCTTTGGTATACTTTGGTCATTCTGTTTTCTTTACTCTGCTTTTTTTTTTTTTTTTACCCCTCCAGGGGGTCTTTTGTGGACTCTAGTGTCCCTTATATGATAGTAGGCTGACAGAAAACGGGGAAGGAGAGGGGGGAAGGCATGCAGCAAATGTCGTCGGGTCCGGGAGTCGAACCCGCGACGGCCGCGTCGAGGACTCAAGGCCTCCAAATACGGGTCGCGCTAACCACTACACCACCACGGCACGCCCTTTACTCTACTTTTTAAAATAATTATTTAGGTAGAAGACAAACTCAGGCGGAGCTTAAGGCAAGACTTGGTAAGCCGGACTGATTTGCTAATCCTCATTTCTTTATCTGTTCTGAAAAATATCAGTCATATCTGCAATGATTTATGTGTCCCACTGGTTCATTATTCCCAGAGTTGTCAGTAGCTGTTTGAACTAAAATCTTATTCTCCATCTGTCAAAAACTTCTTAACATATTCAACTCCAGAAATGGGATCCAGTTGTTTCTTTTGGATAGGTTGTCAGTAACAAAGAAACATCAAAAGCAACAAAAAAACATGATTATTATAAAAAAGACAATACAAGATTATTATAAAAAGACTATTATAAAAAAGATATAGCTGCTTTAAGGCAGATCTGTTGTTTCAGGACTTTAACTCAGTACTGTCAGCTTTTTTTGTCTAACTTTAGTATTTACCATAACAAACATCTTGTCTGAACCGCCCCATCATGCACCTCTGCCTCTGTTTCCAAGATGCCTCACCTGTGTCTCAGTCAAGCACAGCCCACTCGCCAGTTGCTTCCTCTCAGCTCCGACTACGTAATGGTTTTTTTCAAAAGCTCGCTCCAAGCGCAGCAGCTGGGAAGGTGAGAAAGCCGTTCGGATCCGTTTGGGCTTTCTGGAGAATGGGCCGTGAAGCAACAGGTTCTCTGGACTGCTGTCCTCTCCTGAAAAACAAACAAAATTCAAACATTCGGTTGACTTCTTTTATTGCCATTCTGCAGTAAAATATAATGTATCCAGTGGACCACAAGGTAATCATTAATGAAAATAAAATTGTGAAAAAATTTTAAAAAGTAGACTGGAAACAAAAAAACAGATAAGCTACGCTAAATGAAGAGCTTATGCATGTTCAATATCACCTACTGATGTTTATCTCATCTGCAGTGTAGCTTGACATCCTCCTTTGTAATTTTTTGATGAGAAGAAAAGTTGGAATGCCGTATTTGGTCCTGAATCTTATCTGGAGGCTAAAGACCATCCTGCATGCAGCCTGAAAGGCTGAAGTCAGGCCCAATTATCTAAAATTGCCACATTTTATTGTTGATAAATTAGAGTGTCATTGAAAGGTCCATTTATTTCAGTAACATAATTTTAAAAATAGTTTTCCGCACAAGGCTATGATGAGTATATTTCGTAGCTGAGCAGAAGTGTGGTTTCAGATTCTTCCTTGAGTTCGACTGTTCCACAAACTTTGATATTTTCCTCTGGTCCAATAAATCTGAATCAGGTTCTACACAGTCATTACAGTCATTTAAGTCAGGTCTGTTGAAGCAGAGGCACAAACTGATCAGCAAATGTAAAAAAATTAGAAAAAATAAGGTCATGCCAAAGCATGTAGATACCTATAAAATACGTGAAAATCTAGACTCTAAAAATACTTTCATATTACCACGGCTATAAATAACACTATAGTTAGGAGTCACATGTTAGGAAACCTTTAGAGATTTACACATTTAGTGGATAGGTTCTGTAGTAATTTATTTAACTTCATTAGAGAAACTGGCTAGTGTTTGATAAATATGACGGTGATAACTGTTTGGCATAGTTTAAGTGCAACATTTCACATGAGCTAATACTGAGCTCCCGAGTGTTTAAAGGAGCCCTTGAACTTCAATTCCCAGGGGTCAGGATGGTTTTTAAATTCATATCTGAAAGTGGGCTGTCAGTTTTGAAAATCGTTTCTTATATTGGTCTCATGTCTAATTTTCTGAAAAACTGAATTTATGTTTTTTGTTAGCATTAAGCCATCGTTTTCAAAATGAATAGGAATGAACACTGCGTGTAATGGGTTTATGTAAGAGTTTCATTTTTTGATTTGAAGTGCTGATATAAATAAACATTTTACTGACATTAGGATTTATTCAGATTAACCTGTTTTTCAAGATTCAATCATTTCAGTTGCAATCAGTTACTTTATTCCATCAAAACAAAACTGGAGCTGAAAGCAAGAAAGTATAAAACTTCTGAGACCTGAACAGTCAGACTGACTGATGTCTCTGTCTTTGCCCTGTATGGTGAGGATATAAACATGAGGGCAGTCCTTTTCCACATTATTTCCACACAAAAATGTCCCTAAAAGCCTAGTTCATTGTTTCTAGACATGCACTGATCACTTCCTCAGTTTCATTTCTGAACTGAGCAAAAATGCAGAGCTCCTAGTTGTTGCAACATGCCTTTGTGTGTCTATTTGTTCTGCCTAATCTGAACAAACACCTTGTCTGTTTGACATTTGCATCTGAATCAAGAGTTGAGCCGTAAACTGAAATTGAAACGCTCATCAACAAACATAAAAAAGATTGGGAGAAACGTGAATGGGTTTGCTCAGATCCCAGAGCTCTGGTTGTGGATCCTGTTGCTCTGCTGGGTTTCATCTCTGCAGCAGAACAAAAAAGGTTCTGATAATATTTCAGAACCTCAGTGAGAAAGGATTTTTTTGCGTGTGAAAAATTTAGAAACTATTGCTGTTTGGTCATTAGATTGAGCCAAGAAGCGAGCTTACACGTCGATGTTCAAACCACAAATGAAAAACGTTTTAACCAGATGCAGCTTTGCTAACTCAAGCTATCTAAAACCCTGCTCTTTATAGCGCTAACCGACTTTATTTCCATGCAGATCGTTTTTTGCGTTTTTCCATTTCGGTTTGTCTAATTTTACTGAGGTTCTAAAGCTAGTCTTCTCACTTTTGGGGCGAACTCGAGTCTCATTTGCTTACGAGGCGAAGCGGTTGAAAACTCCGTGTGACAGCGACGCTGAAACGGTTTCTTTGTTTCTTCGCCCCAAACCGACGCGCAGCTTCTGCTTTCATTTTTCCTGACTGTTTATTGAAATCGCACGTAAATCTATCAATACATTTTTACATACAAACAAATATACGCTTGGGTTCCTTTTAGCCCGCTGAAAAGGAGTTGCGGCCGCCATCACGCTCTACGCAAAAGAGCGGGCTGTACGACAATGATGGCGGGCGGAGAGCCGGCACGTACCGGGCACCTTTTATCTGGCGTTAGCCGTCTTATTCACATGCAAATTCAGAGCCGTGACTGGTGGCCGTCATGGTTTGCAAATGTTTCTGTTCAATGTCAATTGATGCTGTAATGTAGCAACTGCTCGAATCGAAAAAATTAATCCGCAAAATTGAACAATTCAATATCTACTCTAATTTTCTCCTCATTTTCCAGTTTTAACTAATTAAAGAGATTAAAATGGTTATTGAGATATTTGAAAAGTTTAATCACTAGCTAACAGCTTATCTGGGAAGTAAAGTGACATCTTTGATTTTGATATGAACAAGAACAGAAAAATCTTTTGATTTTACCCTCTGAGCGAGCATCATACGCTCCGATGTGTAGCACAAACAGAGAACAGTTTGTTTTTATTAATGTTGATAAGATGCATGTTTATTTATTTATTTAAATTTTAAGAAGCATGTTTATTGGAAATTAGCATTTAGTTTCCTACAGACGCTTCTGCAGTATCCCTTTGTAAATTAAGTCTTTCAAGTAGGGAGGACATGGACCTCGATAAACTCTGAATGAACCTTCATCACAGATGCAGAACCAAGATTAGCAACAGCAGAAATTCAGAAGAAAACAGAAATGCATCTCTGAATCAGGATAAATAAAACTTCAGGAGAAACATCAGGCTTCACATTAACTAGAGATTACTGTCATTTCTATTCCTCAGCTAAAGTTTTTCAACACTCTTGCTGTTTAACTTGGAACCTTCAGTAGTAACCACACAACTCCTCCAATGGTTGATGCATTGTGCTGAGCAGATGAGGCAGTTGATTATGCTAGATACTAAACCCTGCTGCACTTTAACACAGCCTGCAGCTAAGCTGGAGCTTCTGCCCTTTCCAAGAATAAATTCTCACAGTTTTCATCAGGTTAATGTCTCATCAGTGACCTCTATATAGAAAAACGTTTCTCAGTTACAGTTCTTAGACATTTAAGCATTTGTCTTTCTGAGCAGAATTTACACTAGGAGTAAACAGAACACAGACAGGGAGAAAGAAAAACCTTCTAACTTAAACCAGACCTGTTTGCATCAGATGATTAGCCTTGTGAACACCTGCATTCAGTTCAACTGACAATATTATACTGAAATCTTCTTTTGTTGATATTTTTTGTGTAAAATGAAACTTATGCTTTTTCTGTTTTCTTAATAACGGTATAATTTGATGAATGAAAGAAGAGTCATCCAGAGATCGGCTGATCAGTTGGTCAAATATAAACAAAAAAAAGGCAATTTTATTAATCTAAACAGTCCCACCAATTTCAGTCTTTAAATGCATCAACAAACAGCACATGGTTCCATTTACCTTTTTAGATTTAGTGAGAATCAGATAAAAGTAAGTAGAAGTTTATTTGCATAGCATCTTTCAAGATATAAATCCTAAAGTGCTTCAACAAACAAAATAAATGCACAAACCAAATTTAAGCAGAAGAAGCTTACAGATATGCTTTGACACGAAAATTAGAATTCTGTAATTCTTTCATTTAGGTTTAAATCTACTAGAGCTATCAAAAATGCAGTTTATTTCATGGAACTGGTGAAGCTCAGTATTAGCAGGCCTAACCTCAAAGAAATATGATATCATCAAAGAAAGGCCTAATCTCTGCAAACATAAAGCTTAACTCAGAGCAGAAAACTAAGCAACTCCAGCAATGATTTAACAACAAACTACATAAAAACAAGCTTTGTCACACCCACTCTCTGATTATGGCTTTATTTGCATCAAAGAAAGAACAGTGACAAATTTCCTAAATAAATTAATTAATTTTAAAAACACCACTACGGCTACTAGTGAGTCATTGACAAGCAAATTATAACTTTTACTTCCTTGCAGTTACTTTCAAAACACACCGTAGCATCCAAAAAGAGACACTTCTCTAAAACCAAAATGCAAAACAGATGAAGTGAGCCTTTTAAAACTGTTTCCTAGATTGTAAATAAAACCTGACAGATTTTATTTTTTTTAATCTGGGGAAGTATGAATGATCCCGACTAAGCTACACATATACTTTCAACATAATTTTTTTTTTTTGACAAAAGCTGAACAAAAAAAAAAAAAAACACAAAAAACAAACAAAAAAAACCTGTGAGTAAAAGTCCACTCTTGTTAATCTATTAAATGATGACTCTTTGGCACTTCCTGACCCTGGGGAACACTCCAGTGAGTTAGCACAATGCAAAGGTTAAAAACATCAGCAATCTTAGAGAAACAAATCTGTCCATCAAACTGAATAATCTGAACTCCATCAATTAATAATAAAATATGCAAGAGCTTCATCTCAGACTCTGCAAGTTAGTGTGTTAAATGTTCAACCCCGGTGCAGGATATGATCATTACTAAAGACTGAGTGTAAAAACCGTAAAGCACAGTGGTGGAGAGTTGATGATCTGGGCTTGTTTTACAAGCACACAAACTTGAATCAAATGTGAGGTCACCTGCCGGACAGCGGAACTGGAACATCGACAGGACAATGATCAGAAACACAGCAGCAAATGCATGAATGACTGAAAAAGAAAAGAACCAACATCCCTACCTCAGTCTGTGGTTGGACCTTAAGGTAGCTTTGTAGAGACAAAGTTCAATAAACTAAAGCAGTGCTGGAAAGATGACTGGGCCACAATTCCCCGACTTCCATATAATCAGAAAATGACTGGATTTATTGCAGTAAAGTCGATTCTACAAGCAGTTAGACCATGAGAGGTGACTCTTTTTCCACATGGATTTTCTAATTTGATGTAGTTCTTGTTAAATAAAAGCATTACAGTGTAATATGTGATGTGCGTTTATATTTAGTGAGTGCTAATGTTTCATGTCACGCAGAAGCGAGGACTAGGACAGTTAAACTGTTCCATGTTGTAAACTGGAGCCGGAGAAGCAGGAGCTGCAAGAGAAGTGAGGCTGTCAGCTGCTTCCACATAATGAAGAAAAATGCGTCTGTATGAGAGGAGGTGCAGCAGACAGAGGAAGAGGAGGTGGACAAGAAAGGGTTAATGGGACCACCTGTGTGGGACAGGTATCAGAGACACCTCAAACCCACACTGAGACTCAGATTCATCCGCTTCTGAAAGTAGTTCTTTTGGCTGTCGTACTGTTCCGTTCTTTATTAAATGTGTTGCAAGGCTGAAGTTATCTGAAGCAGAATTGTTCTCCTGAGATAAAATGTAATGAATTAATGTCAAATCAAACAGCGACAAATGTTCCCTTTGTAAATGTTAAAATCTGCATTTCTGATTTTTATCAAACCCTTAAAATAATAACGTTAATTATAAGTCATCAAAGGAGCTGCTGAGATAAAAATATCTTTAAAAATCCATTTGAAAAAATAAAATTGTTAATTCAAACTAAAAGACGCTAAAAAAAAGTCTGAACTTTAGAATGTTCAAATGATATTTTAGAAATTTTTCTAAAAAAAACCCCAATGTCCACAAAAAAATAATAATTATGCTAATCTTGCCTCTCTCATAACATTTATGAGTATATTTACACATGAAATACCAGAATTCATATCTAAACAGCTAAAAATTGTGGCATTAGGCAGCCTGAAATGATTTTGTAAAACATAAATTATTTTAAAACTAATTTATGAGTAATTGTATAATGTGTTTGTTTTTTTTAATCTGAGATTTGATGTGTTTTTTGTATGAATTCTTATTTTCTGAAATATATGAATATGTACTTTTTTTGCTATTTTTATTGAAAGATAAATGTTCAAAAAATGTATGACGGTATTTTTTATTTTTTTTATTACAATGTTTATTATGAAATCTTTTTATAGTGCAATCATAAATTACTTCAATAAAATTATATTTTTAACCAAGTATCAATTTGAATAATGTCTCAATTAAGGTAAAATAAAATGATGATGAATTTTACTGGTTTAATATGATTTATCCTTCTGGCTTCAAGTTGTGTTTAAATTTGACTTATTTGCTCTAACACTTTGACAGTTTCTAAACGTATAATTAAATAAATACGAAGATATGAGAAAGTACTTCAAATAAGGTTTTATTTCATGACTGATTTAGAATTTTATACACATTAACAATTAGGTTTTGAAAAGAGCAACAATTAAAAAATCATAGAAGTTGCAGT
Organism: Xiphophorus maculatus; assembly: GCF_002775205.1. NCBI lineage: Eukaryota > Metazoa > Chordata > Actinopteri > Cyprinodontiformes > Poeciliidae > Xiphophorus > Xiphophorus maculatus. Next base: position 12,106,401 of record NC_036465.1, on the reverse strand, counting down.
AAAGAGTTTAAACATAAACAAATAGGAAAAACTGTGACCTTTTAAACAAGCAATAATGTGAATAACCGAGAAAAACAAGCCGTGATGAAACGGCGCAGGTGTGAGATGAGTTCACGGGGAGTCAGAAAACTTTGTTCAAACTTGTAGGGTTTTAAAAGCGACAAAAGAAGAGAACCCCGTCATTTCGTAATTTTATTTTATTTTTTACTAAACACTTCTTTTTAAGTGTAGATATTTCTTTTGATCTTTATGTCTAAAACGAAAAAATTAAAAATAATAATCTGAAATAGTTTGACAAAATTATAACATTTTATTGGCAGACATTAATTTGCAAAAGTTTTCAAGTTTAAACTAAAACGTATTTATTTATTTATTTATTGCTTTCATTTTTCTTTTAATTCCGTTCGTTGTTTTAGTTTTAGTTTTAGTTTTTTTTTAGTTGGTTTAGTATGCTTTTTTTTCTAAGGCGTTAATTTAAGATTTAGTTTTTTATTCTAAGTTCAATATAATCCCAAAAATCACTACATTTTACTTTGTTTTAACTTTATTTACGCTCCACCATTGTTTTTTCCCTACTCATGTTAATAACCGCTTTATTGTATTTGCTCACTTATATTATTTTACAGCTAAAATGAATTAATCGTTTATGATAAAATACAATAACCATCATTTAGTGAAAATCATTTCTGCGTTCTGAACTTCTGATCTGGGTCGAACCTCCAGGTGCTGCGCTTTCTGATCACTGATATGATCAGCTGCACGTGCCCCGAACGTATCTTCAGCTTATCAATTAAAACAAAAAAAAATAATAAAAGGGAAGAGCAAAGAAAATAAAAGAAACAAGCCCACAAAATGCTTGCTGAAAGCTTCCACTGCTTTTCGACCACAAACAAGAAAATTATTTTAATGAATAAAACAAAATGATCTATTTATAGTTGTCATTGATCTGTGATGCAGCGCTAATGATGAACGCCATTCAGCTCCATTCTATATCATAAAGCCAAGAAAAGATTCAAGCTTGGGAAAGACCAGAGATACACTTTATATGTAGCATAGTTTAATTCTGTGAGAGTGAGGGCAGTTTCCAAATAATAAGAAATTGTCTCTGGAATGCAACAACCTGAGCTTCAATGTGTACACACGAAGCAAAGTTGTGTTTAGTCAGTGTCAAAAAGAGAAGAATCTTAGAAGAGCAGAGACAAAGCATGGGCAAACTGAATACGAAGGAGGAAAAGTTGAGTGAAGCGGCGGCGGAGCGCCCTCGGCTCACCTTGGAAGCGGTGTCCCAGGAAGCGGCTCCGCAGCACCCAGGGGTAGAAGCTGAGCGCGTCCCGATGCTGCGGGCTGAAGAAGCTCTGAGGGGGGATCTGTAGCGGGTGCAGCGGGAGCCCGCCGTGGCTCTGCGTGTGTGTCCCGGTCTCCTGCAACATCATGTCCGGCCCGGCAGAGAACAAAGTCCTCCCGCTGCCCCCCTGGAAGCAGGAGCCGAAGACCCCGGTGGCTGAAGCCGGGTGCAGAGAGTCCGGGAAGCGGAGCGCAGTGGGCCGGATGGGTTCATCCCCGGAACTGCCCCCGCCGCCGCCGCCGCTGTGGCTGCTCGCATCCTTTCCCACCAGAGACTCTATGGTGAAACATTTCTTGTTATTACTGTGTTGGAACATGGTGAGCACCTGAGCGGAGAGGATGAAGAAGAATTTCAATTATTCTCGTCCAGTTAGTCCTGTCCTTCGGACTCTTGGGGTTCAGATTCCCAATTCTTCCATAACTCTTCCCGATTGTCGGCCTGTGCGCACCAGCCGTGCGTAAATTCCAGATTTGAGCTCCCGGGAGTTTCCTCTCTCCGCTGCAGAACGTCAACAAAAATCACAAACTTGATCCGGATCGGGGTACCGCGCGGAGTCTCCGAGCTGCTGCAGCCGAGTTTGAGCGTGTTAGCCTCGGATCAGTGGGTGTCTCCACGAACCTGCTGCCGCCTCATGCTGGAGTCTGATGAACCGGGAAAGCCTGCACGAGCGCACATACCTGCCGGAGGTGTGCTGTGAGCATGCGCAGAGGCAGCCACTGCCACAGCCATTTTGTTGATGGGGTGGATGAGGAGGAGGAGGATGTCAAAGGTGGTGATGATAATGACTGACAGTGATGATGAGGATGATTAATATGAGGTCACAACAAATATTATTAATAGGCACGCTAATTAAAACTCATCAGCAATGAGTGACTCATGTTCGATTAAAGAGCTGAAAAATATTCGGGTTTTCAAAAAGAACAACAACAAAAAAAGTGCGGTTCTGCTTTTGTTTGCTCTGATGTGCCTTGTTTTATTCTCTCCGTTTGTGTAGTTTTTGACCGCTGAATATATTATTCACCACAGCGCGTATCACTGATGTACATTCGTTTCTTTCTTCTTTAAATATTGTTTTGTTTTTGCTTAATTACACAGAGCATTCAAATGTTTGTGGTTACTGAAAGTCGTATTTATTACAAATAAGGTTTTAGTTTGTATATTATATTTTTAATGATTATTTTTAATAACCCTGTCCAGGGTGAACCCGCCTCTCGCCGGGAACGTTAGCTGGAGATAAGCATCCGCAGTCCTCCCGACTCCACTAGGGACTAGATTATAAAGAAAACGGATGGATGGATAATTGTTGTTCATTTTGCAGCTTCGTTGGTTTTCTTTCCAGTAGTTTTATTTACCGTAAATTAGTCATTTTGTTCTTTCAAATAATTTTTTCGTTTCCATGTAGTTTTTCGTTGTTTTCTAATTCTGTGTTTCTTTGAGTTTAATCTGCTGCGCCTCTTTAATGAGTTTTATTTCAGTCTCTGATTTTTATGGTTATTTGTTTGTGTATTTTTATTTACTTTTTACTTTTTTGCTGCCCTCCTGTCACACCTTCCTCATTCTTCTTTTATACTTTTAAATTATTTTGCATCAGTGTTGTGATGTTTAGTTGCTGCCTTTGTCTCCATATGTTATGTAGTTTATCAGTTTTTTATCTCCCTATTTTTGATCTTTGACTCTTTGCCCTCTAAAAAAACAACTGTCAGCTGTTTGACCACTACTGGATTATAATCTTACTTTCTCCTAATAAGACATTAATTTTATTATTCTTTTGTTCAAAATTTTGTCCAATTCTGGTTTCCATCTCCTCTGTACTCCTGTTTCACGTTTTTAATGGTTTTCTTCAGCATATTTCTATTGTGTTTATTTATACATTTTAACTAAATTGTCAAACTCACAGAGATCCATCCGAGTCATTACATTTACATCAGTTTGAAGTTGCTGTAATGCCGTGTCAAAGTTGTACAGATACAACAGAAGAACTCTGAACATGCCTGTGCATCCCTCAGTGACCCTGCAGGTCAAAGGTCAGATCCATTTCCTCTTCCAGTTCTTGTTGTCTTGTTAGAGCCTGGTGTTGTGACTAATGTAGACAAATTAACTTCACATCCGTCAAAATTGACTCTGACCAACTCAGCTGGAAGTTATCCAAAGCCTCAATCATGAAAATAATAAAAAAGTAAACAATTTAAATAATAATAATAATAATAATAATAATAATAATAATAATAATAATAATAATAATAATAATAATAATAATAATAATAATAATAATAATAATAAAAAGGCATTTGAAAAATAAAAAAATTAAAAAAATCTAACTTTTGATTTTTGAATTTGGGTTGTTAATTTTAATTGATAAAAGTAACACTATAAAACAGAAAACAAATAAATACAATTAAAATGAAACAAAACTCAGAAGAAGAGTGTAGAATCAGTTCCAGCATGAAACCACAAAACATTTTTGCAGTTTTAAGCTGGTTTAGATTGACATCACCAAGACAAACCTTTCTCTCTCAACGGCCCACAACCTGTCAGAAGTGAGGACCAGTCGGACTACTTATTAAAATGTATTTAATTTTACCATCATAAGTTGTTGAAACTTCCCTAAAGTGCCTCAAGTAGTGTGTAACAACAACTGAGTACCAAAAACCAGCCCATCTTACAATACAGCTGTATAAACAGTAACAAGTAATAAATAAATACATATGTAAATAAAATAAAAATAATGCTAATTCAAAGAAAAAGAAAAAATAAATCTAAAGTAAGTAAAATTAAAATAAATCAAATGGCAGAAGAAAGAGGTCTAAACATTCTTGTTTTATTATAAAACCATAATGAAAACATATTTTGGGTCTTCAGGATGGATTTATGGATTTAGATTATCCCACATAATTTTTCTGTTCCAGCAGGAAAATGTTTCACACATTATAGGTTGATCCCAAGTTGTCAGAGCAACAAGTCAACTCCACTAAAATAGACTTGATTTTTTTCTCAGAAGTTGTGAAAAGTTCCCTGAGAAGGAGTTTTATCTAAAAACTAGACAAAAGGGAAGATCTTTTATAGCAGATTTTTCTATAAACAAATAAAGGTCCCTTGACTGTCAAATGTTAAGCACTGAAATCTGTAGATTGAAATGAAATTCTCTAATTTATGTCTGAAAAGCCTATTTTACTGAAACAGAGTATGAATAAGGCCTGCATGTTGTATATAAGTTATTCAGTTTTTGCACCTGTTACTGAGGTGCAGGGGAACAATGCAGTCCAGAGGAATTACTGCTGATGAGTCAAAGAGCTTGACTTAAAAACTGATGTCTGATTAAACTTGTAGTTTTGGTAATGACTGAATGGCTGTTGTTTCTGATGGCTTAGTTTTATTGAATGTTGATACAAAAAGGTAAGATTTTAAATGTTGAATTTTTGTCAGAACAAACATGAAGCTCTTATTTTGCCTGAGTAGCCTAAGTGAGAAATCCTGATTGGTGCACTCTGCCTGGATTCAAACATACAGTTTGGATTCAACGTTACTGATGCCTGGTTCTGCCGTGCAGTCCAGGCCCAGATGTTGGTTTCAACCCGTGCAGCCCAGACCAGGCCTAGACTTGGCCCGGACCTGTCTCTTCCTCTGCAGCTTTGGGACCTGCAGGACAAATGCCAGCCCATTCAGGAGCCGCTAATTGTGGCCCGGCAAGCCCCTCAAAGGCCCCCTGCCTCCGGTCTGAATGGGCTGCCCTGCAGAGGCCCATGTGAACCACAGTGCCCCTTTTGCCTCCCCATCCCATTCCCCCCATCTCCCTCGCCCGCTCCACATGTTAATTAATAGGCCTTACTTGCATATTTGGATCCTGCTCTGCTTTGATGGAAGGCAGCCATTAGCATCTATTAATTTTGCCTCTGGCGTTCCACCGGCGGCTCTGAAAAGGAGAATTAAGCGGTGTGAGTCATTGTGAGGCTGAGTTAAAGTGTGATTATTGTCCTGCAGCCTGGAGCTGTTGCTAACTGCTGCTAAGCCCTCTTGAAAGTGAAGGGGCGACTCCTCCTCATTAGTGCCCAACAACGGAAAGATATTAACAGGAAATAGCTGCAAATTTCTTTCTTCCACATTTTAATCCTTCCCTGTGAAAAGGGCACTTAAAAATGTAAAGACGCAAGCTGGAGCACAAGTGCTGAGGGCAAACTGCTGCTGTGATGATACTGTAGTCCAGCTGCTGGTTGACAGATTGCAGTTTTGATTTTCAAAGCTAAATCTCCTCTGCAAACCGTTTTATAACCAAGCAAGAAAACTATTGTGCTAAAAAAGAATGTCTCAACTACAGCAGTGGTGGGAGCATCATGATGTGGGGCTATTTTGCTGCTAGTGGGACTGGGGCCCCTGTAAAATGTGAATGGATTAATTTTTGTCGCATTTACCAAATAATTCTCCAGCTTCATCACAAACTAACAGCCAGATGCCTGAAACGTGGACATGACTGCATGCTCTAGCAGGACAGTTTTCATCCAAACTGGCTTTGGGATGGATGCAGCAGCGCTAGCATTGGGTTTCTAGGGCGGCTTTTTCAAAGCACCAACTTCAACCCCTAAAATACTATGCGTAGAAGTCTACCTTCACTGAAATTAATCAAATTAAATACATCGTTCCATTTATGGCTTTAAAAATAATCAAATATCCAGAAATATGACATAAGTTTGTTAATGTTTACAAAAAGACTGTAATTGAGGTGCACCTTCCTGAGAGACATTTTATGAAATGTTAAGTGGATATTTGTGTATGTATGTGTAAATTTGTCCCTGCAATAAATTAAAAGTTATTCACAATTCTTGTTTGTCATTCCATGCTGGAAAAAGGACTGTTAGAATATGTCCTTTAAATGTACACTTAAGATGCAAATAATTTAGATCATGAGTGGATTGACACTCTTGACCAGAAATATGTGGACCCAAACTGAAGAAGGTTTTACAAGGCAGCTCATGTTGCTGATGCACAGAACCAGAGTTACTGCATTTTTATCCATGAGCATCTCAATGAATCTGGTTCTTTATGTCAGGAGCTCATACATAAATCTCATAGATGTTCGAGAAGATAATCTTTATGACTGTTGCATTTGGGAGGATTTAAGTTTGACATTTAGCACAGACAGAAAAACATTTAAGACTTAAATCTAAATCTGCTTGTTGCTGTTCTAACACACGACATGCTAGAAAATGTAGCTCTGATCCTGATTAAAACAAAGCAAAATTAATGAAGTAAAACTTAACACTAAAAATGTAATTAGATTAACAGAGATGAACTGAAAGGAGAACTGTGAGGATGTCTGCTTTCTCTCACCTGAGCAGCACTTTGTCTGCTCTTCAGGTGTTTCCAGGTGTCTGTGTGGTGCCATGGGAAAGCTGTGACATGACAGCAGAGGCTTTGACCCATAGCTGCAAAAACACAAACACTTTGGTGGACATTAGACCTACTTCCTGCTGACTTAAGCTTATTTTAAATGGGTTTTTCAGTTCAAGCTGCCTTTCTATGCAGGTGCATCTCAGTGAATCAGAATATTGCCAAAAAGTTACATTGTTTTAGAAACTGAATTGAATTGACATATCATATATATGGATTACACCTAGATATGCATATTCTGAGTGTTTCATTATGTTTTTTTAAATTTGGCTGTTGAAAATTCAGAAGTTAGCTTCTCATATTCAATAAGAAAAAGTTATTTATTTATTTATTTATTTATTTATTTACTTATTTATTATCACAGAAATATTGGTTTGCGTCCTACACAGTCATGTAGGCTGTGTTCATTAGTCATTTGCACCTTCCATGAGGAGAGTAAGCAACAGCAGGTCATTCCAAAAAGCAGTGGACTGTACGGGGCTCTATATCTAAGCATAAATAAAATTTGGTGGAAGAAAAAAAGTGAGGTAATTGAAATGTGCACAAGCAACGGAGATACGATTTGGGGACTTTGGGGAACAGTGGAGAGCTACAGAATAAGTTGTGAAGTTTCCACAATCAGTTACGACTGAGGGAGGAGGGCGGGAGATTACACCATCTGTTTTTGTTTGTCAGCCATTTAAATTCAGTGCAACTGTAAAAACAGAAATAGCATTTTGTGCTTCCCAAACTTTACAGCAATTCTGACTTTATCCAATTGGTCTTGACACATAATCAAATTGCCAATACAATGCTGATGACAGTATCACTTTTTTTTTAACTGACCACTTCTTTGCTGCTGTGTTGGGGAAGCAGCATCAGAGCCAGCGACTCTAACAGACTGGACAAAATCATCAGGAAAGCTGGCTCTGTACTGGGACTAAGGCTGGAGTCCCTGGAAACTGTGGTGGAGAGGAGGACACTGAAGAAGGTTCTGTCTATTATGGACAATAAACAGCACCCTCTCCACCACATAGTGGACAGACAGCGGAGCACCTTCTCACATAGACTGCTCCAGCTCCGCTGTCGTAGGGACAGATACAGGAAATCCTTCCTGCCACATGCCATCTCACTGTACAATAAAAGCTAAATTATTGTTTTGCGCTAATCAGTCCAATTTTGCACAACTGCACTGTGGCACACTTGCTGTACATATATTTACATATACATATCTGCATTTTTTGAATCTTTGCAAGGACTGCTCTTAAGTTGCTTTTTATATTAACAGCATTTTATATTTTATTTTATCTACAACTACTACTTAGTGGTAGTTGTTATTGTGTCTTGTCTCTATGCTGTAACTGCGAAGTAATTTCCCTGCTGGGATGAATAAAGTACTTCTATTCTATTCTATTCTATTCTATACCAAACCAACCCGATCCATTGTCAAGGTGAGGAGGGACACCAGAACCAACAATGTAGATGAGATCAAGGCCACAATGAAAGCAACCTGAGTTCCCTTAACTCCCCAGCAGAACCACTGGCTTTTTACCTTCAGGCCATGTTCCACTGGTAAAGTAAAGATGCCCAGGGGACTGAGTCCAAATACTGTACAGTACCTGAACATACTTTTAGGAATCCTAACATTTCTGTTTTCTAAATCTTTATTAGTCTGATGTAAAGCAGCCTGTTAAAACAACCTGCTTGTGCAGTGCAGCGCCCCCTAGAGACAAAATTAATCTAATCTGACCAAAAACAGGTCAAAATATCTCAAACTTGGATTCATTTTCAACCGTAAACATGGTATAAAATTAACTGAATAAAAGCACATCTACTTTCTGTACTTTGCAAAAATAGAAACCAAACATTGTTTCTCTGACAGACACCACATAAAAAGCCAGGCTTCATCCTTTTCCTGTTTAAGAAAAAATAGAAACCTGCACTGTTCCCTTAAGGCTGCGGGATTTGTTTCTTTACTACACAGCGGCTGGGGAATTGAAACAGCTGATCTAAATAGGTAAAATTCTCAGCATAGAACTGAACACTCAACAATTAACTGCCCCCTGCCGCCACCTAGCGGTCAAGACTGTATATTACACATTTTTCAAGTCTGGAATTTAAGATGCGTGTTTGTTTTAAGTTTAGCTAAACCTTAATCAGAATTTCCTTAGCTCGAGTAACTTGTCCTATTTGGTCAATTTTTAGTTACTTTTTGGTCATTTAAACTTACAACCCTTTTTTCCTCATAGACCTTGTTCTCTGTGAATCCCTATAAATGTAAGTCCCTGCTGACAATCTTACCTTTCCTCTACGAAAATCTAAGAGGCATTCAAAGTTGAAATCACTTTTTTTATAGTCAATTTATATCAGCATACACTAGTAAGTGAGTCTCACTGAAAAATCAGTAAATGATCCCTTTTACAATTATTTATTAGAACATTATAAATCATGATGAAAATTTATATTTTTGACCTATCAAGGCAATCAAATATGATCAAGGATTCTGTTGCAGTAAATCATTATAAATAAAGATTTACAGAAGTATAATCGAACACAAAATAAGAGATCAACTTTTTCTCTTGACTTTTCCCTACAGGGGCCACTACAGCGAATTATGTAATCCTGTCCTTTATACTCTCACTAACTTCCTTTATGTTTTTATTTGACAAACAAGCATAATCAGAATGTATTTTCTAACTTATTGGGATGTATTCCTGGGAAGGGACAGCTTCCCAGAAATATCTAGACTTATTAAAGGATTAACTTTGATAAAAGTCTTTTAGGCCTTTTTTCAGAATTTTGAAAGAAAGAATTCATTCCCTAAATTTGAGTGTTATTATCCAACATTAACTTTTTAGGAGAAAAAAAACAAACTTGAATGAAGAGAAACAAAAGTAGCGTTAAACATTTTCAAACAGCTCTGGAACATTGATTTTACAATTAATGACTCTTGAGAAGCTGCTCTTGAATTACTAAATTAGCAAAATAAGGCCATCCATATGGGATACTTTGACATTCATTGACAAATATTCAGGCAGCTTCTTTAAGAATAAAACTTCAGGATGGATTTTGAAGACTCAGGGATGCAGGACATACAAAAGTCTGATTAAGAATAATTCCAAGAACAGATAAATGTACATAAAAGGTCAAGACTTTATAGTTCATGATGACTGGACCTCAACAGCAATGGATACAATCAAACTTAGTTTCATTTTTATTTTATTTTGAAAGCCAAAAAAGTACAAGTATCTACATGAAAACAATCGGCTGCACTATCTGCTGAGAAAAGATAAAAAGCACTTTTGTAAGAAGCAGAAATATTATTCAAGGCTGTACAACACACCAAAAAACAAGTCTATAGTACAAATTCCTGTAAAAAAGCTGGTCAAAGTGCTGGTGCATATTGACAGAGCTGACAAAACACTGACAACTTTATCTTTTTTTAAGCCACCAATATGTCAAATACAAAAACCTAAATGGTTTTTAAAAAATACAAATGCAGCATAATACAGTGACTGTTTTATGATAGCTAACAAGTATGTCCTGATCGTAAACTGGGATAGTAAACATACTAATAATATACATTAAATTAAAAAAAAAGCTAGCAAGCTAACATTAAGCTGATGTGCCATCTAACTAAACGTTATTAATTGAATAAACTGGTAAACAGTCAAAAAGAAGCGTTACTGACCCCAGCTCTGAAAAACTGCTGCTGTGTAATGTTAGCATGTATTTCATTCAAAACTCCACATTACCATCTATATGTAGTACAGCTAGCACATTAGCATAACTGAAGATGGTTCAATGAAGCAAGTAAGGAAAAATATTGCTCACCGTGAAACACTAAATGTTGCAACTTGCTATCCAAAGTCATGTAAAATACTTCTAATAGAAATGCAACAAATTTAAACATCCAGTAAAATAACAAAAAATAAGAATATATTCCATAGGCACAAAAGGGATTTGTGAAATTGGTTTCATGTGGTGGTAGGGAGTAAGGATAGCGTTGTAGGCGGAAAAAAAAATAAAAAAAAAAGCTGAAAAAGTATAGTTATTCAATTCACGGTATCAAACCTTTCAGCATGGCATGTAGGCACAGACTAGAGTTCAAAAACTGAATCCAACATGGCAGATCTGCAGTGGGTCAAAGGCTGATTGCTTATATTTTATGACAATCAACAATCTGCCATGTTCAAGTGAAAGAAATCTGTTACTCTTTTACAACCAAAATCCTGAACTACTTTCTAACATGAACAAAAAATGCTATCCAACAAATTTATGCAGCAACAGATTCCTTCAAAACCATCACTGAGCTCTGCAGAGAAGAGGCACGTCCATCGGTGAGAAACTAAAGCAGAAAGTCTGTACGTCAACAAACAAGGCACTTTATTTCCAAGCCCAGAAGATGGACCAATACATTTAGACAAAGAGTCAATAGATGCTTCAGTCTCCAAGTCATTACTGTGAAATAAATCTGTAAACAACAGCACTTATTCTATCAGAAAAAAAAAAAAACATATTACGATCAGTATGTCAGACATTTCGATGAGGAAGGTCTTACTCACATCATCAATTAAAGTCAGTGGCTGACCAGGTTACTTTTAGGCAAAAAAAACAAAAATAAAGTGAAAATATATAATACGGGATTTCCAAAGCTTAAAGCTAACGGACATCAAAATTTGATTTGAGAAACTGGTTTTAGCTTCTCATATTGTATAATTTTTGTTGAGTTTTACCAGTGTTTATGAAATATTTGAAGTATGAAACAATGTTTTGCAAAAAATAAGAAATAAAGCTGAGTTTTAGCTTTGTGCTGGTTGTGAGTTCTGAGATGGAGACATTAGAAAACCAAGTTTAATCCGGGGTGACCTGATATTTTAAGGCATTGAATCCCCTTTTCCTGCTAGCTCATTGTATCAGAGACTGATTGGCTTTCTCCTTTTTCAGTTAAAGAAACCACTACAATGCAATGAAATACAAAAAAAAACACACCTGTACAGCTCTAAGCAGAATGTGCCCACAGTCTCAAATCTACCAGCCTGTGTGACAGCACACTGCATAGAGATTCAGCCAGAAGGACAAATTGTGTCCCATTTTTAACATACACCAGACACTTTAAACCGGATCCCAGATGGTTGTCAGTTCAGTCTGAGTCTCACACCCCGAGCAGTAAACTAGGTCAGAGAATTCAGAGTCACGCTTTGAGAATTGTGTGTAATCAGGGTCATCTGGGGGCGATCTCCTGCATCATGGGGGGCAGGTGGATCCCTGGACATGAATCTCTGTGTCTCAGTTTGAACATCAGCTGCTCTTTTTCCTGAGAAAGATTCTGGTTTACTGCCATCTGTCTCTCTAGCGCCACCTTCAGGTCCTGCTGTTCCTTTGAAAACTGCCTAGAAAACAGAAAGAGGAAAATTAACAAGTGTTTTAACATTTTTTTGGTTGTTTTCTGATCATTTTTGCACAAAGCCTATTTTGATAATAAACTTCTCCTTGATAAGTTTATTAACTTCACAAATTTTTATTAGAAAAATTGAAACTCATCTGCTATAGATTCTTTACATTCGGTGCCAAGTACTGCTAAAGAAAACCCAAAATTTTGTGTCCTCAAAATGTTACACAAAACTAATCAGAAAATGATGTATAATACATAAATGTTATGTTAAGACTGAAACAACAATGGGGAACACTTGACATCTGGCCAGCAGAAAGTTATTGACAGCAAACACAAAGAGGGGAAAGCACAAAAGATAATTGCTGAAGAATCTGGCCGGTCACAGAGCTGTATGAAAGTATTTTAATGGAAAATTAAAAGGAAGGAAAAATTGTGGTAGACAAAACTGCAGAAGAATTTCTTTTTATTTCCTAATGTACTTACATATTTATATTTAAATGTCTACCTTGAGTGCAAAGTGGAACAAATGTCAAACCTGCACAATAAGAGCCTTTGTGTTCTAAATAAATAAATTAAGGTTACCAGTATGAAACAGTGATTATTAACTGTTGAATCCTCTTCAATACAAATGTTATTGTTAGTTTAGTTGGAAGTTGGCCTGGCCAGCAGGTGGCCTCATATGTGCACTTACTGAATGAGGGTCTGGCAGTTGTCTATCCGGACCTTCAGATCCTCGTTCTGCTGCAGGACGTGGACGATCTGGTCGTCCAGAGACAGATTCTTCTCCACCTGAACAGAAGAAAACCAAACGTCTTCAGTGAGACCTTTAAGAGCTCAAGGAGTTACAGTCTTAAAACTCTTTAAACCTACCAGTTCATCCATCTGCTGCAGCTTCCTGCTTTGCTCCTGCACACGCTCAGCCTTCATCTCAATCACAAACAGCAAAGACTCCTGCTCAGATTCCCAGAATGCACCTGGGCTGCCATGTTCCTGAACAATATTGAAGAATTTTTATGTAAAAACTTCAAAATTCTGTACTTTATTTTCTTAAGCTGTGTTCAAAACTACCTGAATATTTCTTTGCAAATTCTTTTTAAAAGTTGAATCTTCAACTCGTTTCTTCAACTCGTTATAGACTTGCAGCTCAGCTGTTAACTGCTCCACTTTGGCCTTCAGGTAGAGCAAAATTATGAACACAAGTAGAGAAAGTTAGTAAAAACAGACATGATTTCATGTAATAATACACAGTCATCTCCAGAGACATTTTGCTGTCCTGCCACCTTAACTGGCCTGGTGGGTGTTATGATTCAGTCACAACAAATCTCCCTAAAAATGATGATGAATTAGTTCATATTCATACCTGAATCAAGGTTTATACTGTTGTGCTATTCTTAGTGGTGATCTTATATAGAATACCAACCGTATTCCTGGTTGATTCAAAATCTTGGCCTTCCCTTTTTTATTTTATTCCTCTAATAATTTCTCATTTTTATTACTGAGAAAAAAAATACAATGTTCCATGTCAATCTGATCTGTTTTGTAAATGAATGAAACTCTGGAAAGTAAGAATTCATACTTAAGATAGATTAATTGAAATTTAAAAACCTCAAGATTTTATTTAATCTTTGAAAACTACTGATACTGCGTTATAAACACTGCGATATTCATTTTTTCTCATATTCTGACATTTAGCTTTACTAAGACCTCAATATCAGAGAGGCTTTATTGCCTTTTGTATTAACACAGTTACCTTGAGGATCTCTTCAGCCGCCTGAAACCTTTTTGTCAGTTCAGTTTTCTCCTGTTCATGTTTGGACTGCAGCTCTGCAAGAAACAACAAGATGTTTATTTTCAGCAACATCACATGATAAAATACACCATGCAAACAGTGTACTGTAAAATGGGTTTCCATACTATTTTCACTGACATGAAGTGGTGTGGAAAAAACATTTCAGATAGAAATTTGAAGGGTGCCAATGCAGCAACTCTCTGAGAATCCAAAATCAACTGCTTTTTGTTTGTTCCACGAAAAAATGAAACTTATGTGGTGATGAATTTATGTAAGAATGAATATGCTGCTGAGTAATGTTAGGGGGCCTGGTTTCTATGGTGATGCTCTCTTTTTAGGAAGCGGGGGAGCATGTATCATCACTTTATCAGACAAGAAGAGAGAAAAAAAAAGTTACGCCTCAGACTCTCCCTGCCTGAAAACTACAAATTATAAGAAACATATTTCTTAACCAAGGATGGAAAAACCTTCTGGCAGCGACACGCGTACAGATTTATCTCAAAAGTTGCTCCAGGTGGGAGCAGCTGAGACCTGAAGTGTCTTAAAAAAACAGTTCAATCTCAGTTTGGAAAGAAACTCAGAGTTGAAATATACTTGAGGAGAACTAGAGTTTGGGATTAAGTACTCTGTATTGTGAGACAGAAAAACAACCAAAGCGTGAGAGGCGCTGAGGTAACAACAGACAAAACACCTTTGAGGCCATTTAACGATTAAACAGTGGCTATGAAAGTAGTGTCTGAATATTTCAAATGCCAAAAAACTATTTGTGACATGGATGAACATTTCATGGTCAAATGAAAAAGAAAAAAAAATCAACTGTGATTGTGTATAACTGTAAAGAATTTATATTTATGCAAAAAAAGCCCGACTTCCTCTGACCTGTTTAAAGGTTTATTGCCGTTTCTCCTGTGAAGTGGAGGAGGAGGCTGCACTTTTTTCAGTGGTTTGACTAAAGTTCAATTGCAGTCCACAAAGAAAATGCTGATGCATGTTTTGGCTTATTTATCTTTTTTTTTTTTTTTTTTACTGCTGCGTGATAAGTAGTGAACCAGAAGTAGTGACAGAGATGGAAGAATGGCAAACAGGAACTTTGGAGGAATTCTCATGCATTCCTACACAAGACAATTCAAATAAACACAAAGGGGTGTTAACATCCACCCACAGAAGAGCTTCACAAAGTATTCCCAAAAAATGTGAACCGACAGCCCAGACGTGAAAAATCCACCCCGAGAGGAATGCAAACGGAAAGCAGGACAAATGAATGAAACAAAAACCATGACACAGTGAATGTTTACCTTCAACATGCCTCTCATGTTCTTCTACGGCTGATTTACTTTTGCGTTCATGCAGAACGTTCAGATCAGCTGTCGTCTCTGTTCTCACCTGCAGAACCGGTGATGAGTCAGTTCCACCACAGAATGAAAGACGGGAGCAAAAAGAGGGGGAAATTGAGAGTTGTACTATGAAACTGCACAGCAGAAGGTGTCTAAACATCTTTTAAAACAATGTGGATTAATAGTTCTTTTTCATTAAACCTTTTGCTAGAAGGGTTATTTAAAAATTTGAGAAAAGGGACAAATTAAGTGACAAAATATAAAATGGATCCAGTGATTACTGCTGAATCAGGGTTTTTTTTTGTCCGGGTCAGAGCGAGGACGCAGGCAGACAGTACAACGTGGCTGACAACATAAATCACATGCAGAGTAAACAAACTCCTGGCTGCTAACTCAGAAGGCCACATGACTTAAGCTGCAGGATTACAGCAGCTTCTGATTACGGAGCAGAGTCAAGAGCTCCCAGCTTATTTTCTTGCATACAAACAATCCCATGAAAGGCAAAACTGAAAACCGTGACAGTCATGACAGGTTTAGAGAAGCAGAAGTCGCTACAATAGTCGAAATGATAAGGATCTTTTAAATTCAGGAAAAAGCCAACATGATGAAAGAAGGAACAAAGATGCATTAGTTCTGCCTATAAATGATAAAAAATCTAAAAAAAAAAAAAAAAAAAAAAAAAAAAAGCTTTGTAATGCAGGATTACCTTTACGTGGCCATGAAAAATATAGCGGTGAGAAAAAATAGTTACCTCCAAAAAGACTTGTGCTTTTACATTTTTTTTCTCAACACTTACATGTTTCATTTCAATACAAACAATTTTATATTAGACAAACATAAACTGAATAAATACAAAGCGCAGTTAACAAATGGTTGTTCCATATAAAGATCTAACCAACGTGGCCCAGTGCAGAAAGTAATTGCCTCCAGTACCTGGTAGCTGGTTGTGCAATACTTGGCTCCAACAACATCCATTAAACATTTGTGATAACTGTCGCTAAGTTTTTAAAATCATTGTGGAAGAAAGTCACACCACCTTCTATGCAAAGTTTTGGGGCATTAATTAGATTCTCATCCAAACTTTAAATAGATCCCTCATTTTTATTTTTTTGGAGCCATTTAGAGGCTCTTTTGAGAGACCAAAACTTTCAAAAAGTTTAGATTTTCTCTGATCAGTCCACAGAATAATTTTCTGAATTTTGGGGGTGGGGGTTCATAAAGATGTTTATTTTTTAGAAGCCCGAGACAGGGTCTTGTGCTTTGGGGGGAGGGGTGTGTGGAGAGGCTCAATCATGGTTTTGGCCTTGGAACTTTCCCACAGGAGCCTTTTTTATCCAGTTTGTTTCTTGTTAAATCCCCCACTGTGACTGAGGCTTACAGTGCTTTAGATGTCATGGTTGTTTTGAGACCACCTATATGTATAAGTCGCCACTCGCTAGCTAGCTAATGAACTAGCTAGCTACTAACGGGTTATCCAATTGTAGACAATGACTCTTGATGTGGTTTTTGGGAGGCCCAGAAGCCTTAGAAATGACTTTCCTTTTTCAGACTGAAAATGTCACACCACATAATGTTGTTTGTCAGCTGTTCTTCATTTCTTTTCATTGAGGCATGATATATTCCTACATTTATTTAAGCATGTTGTCAGACAGGTCCTGTTTAAGATATTCTTGATTCAAAAGGTCTAACAATTAGCCAGTATTTTCAGTATCAATCAGTATTTTCTCACCTTATCGAGGATGCTCAGAACAAGTGCGCACACTTCTTCGTCAGTGTGATGTTTCAGTAGGTCCGCCCTCTCTGAACTCCCATTGGCTGAGAGGACTTCCTTTAAAATCTTCAGCTGCCACTCGAAACGCTGCAGCTGCTGCCACTCGAAACGCTCCAGCTGCTTCTCAAGACAAACATCCAGGTCAGTAGACGAACATTTATCTGCGAGGAAACAAACCAGCAAGAAAAAAAAAAACTAAGCAAATCTACTACCTTGTTCCCATGCACAGTTTATACATGGTCCTTAAAGGAGTTCTTTAAAAAAGAAGAAAAAAAAAAGTTTGTAAAATTAAGACATTATGAACACAAACATATGAAAGCAGTGAAGCTTCAGTTTGAAATTTTTGAATGAAATATCTTCCACATACTAAACCAGTTTATCAAACATTATTCATGTTTTTGGTACAATAGAGTTCAATGAAATTATCTGTTAAGATAGAAATAATACTAATTAATAATAATAATAATGGCACACCACATAATGTTGACATTATGTTTGTTTCCTGAAGGTTTCCTGAATGTTTACTGCGTTCCGTTGGCTTAAGTTGCTGATAAATCAGCAGGCCTGGTTAAGTGTGTGATTCTCAGTCTTTCAGTCATGAAATTAAAACCAGTCTGTTAGAGTGAACACCTGGTCTTTTCAAAATCTGTGATGACTGTGAAATTGTAAACGGTAAGCAGCTTTGTACTTGTATAGCAAGTTATCAACTCCAGAGGACCCCAAAGTGCTTCACAACACAGTCATTCACACATTCACACACACGTCCACCCACTGAAAATCTGTAATGTGTCACCTGGCTAAGGTGACACATTACCTTAGCCAGGTAATTTTGTCAATTATGACAATAGAAATACTTGTCATAAATGCGCCATTTACAGGATAAAAGAGGAAGGACAAGGTAGGATTTTGAGACATGCATGTCATTTCAGCTGTAATCAGCTTTCTTGAAGCAGAAATATAAGCTTTAGTAGAAGCTACTTATCATTTGCAGAAAACTATACAAAAAAATAAAAAAATCTAAATCAAGTTTTAACATTTGCCCAGTTATCATCCTACAAATCAGTCATCAAAATTTCCAACAGCTCAGCCCTACAACACTCAGGAAGGGATCCTGACTGTAATTGATTACATTATGAACATGAAGGGACATGACTTTAGACACATAAACACACACAGATCATTCATTTCCAATGACGTCGTCTGTTTTGATGAACCCAGTAAGCCCAACAAAAACTGTCACAAACTCAACTAGAGCTGTTATTATGACGGTACAGTGCTGAACATGATCTGGCAGAGTTCATTTAAAATATGTGCAAACTTAAAAGACTTCAATCTAAAACATGAATCTCAGATGGTGTTTAAACAGAGGAAACTCCCATTGCTATTTAAATTAAATAATAGTATTTTTCTGATAATCCCAGAACAAAAGCGATGTAGAAACAGGTCAGAGCCTGTCTGCAAGTGAGCTAACGGCTTCACTAGACTTTATTCTGAAAGATATGCAGACCAAGAGTTGCTCCTTTTAATATGAACATAGGAGCGAAAACACTTCTTAATGAATCTGTGTTTAAACTGGAATACGGTTTACTGTAAAAACAGACATACAAGCTGTTTCTTTCTGTGAACATGCAGCAGCTGATTCATGGCATGACGACAGAGTGTCCCGTCTGAAATTAGTGGTTTCTGCGCTGTCGTCTAACTGCTCATAAACAGCAGGAAGTTAGGAAATGAGAGAAGTTTAACTGACTGTGAGTCACATTTCACTACAGATGGTTCAGGCTCCCACAGCCCAGTAAAAAAAAAAACACTCACAGGTTGTTTGGTAATCATTTTCACTGTTCACTGATAAGAGGGGTTTCTCACCAAGTGTCCTCTGTGGACCAGAAAGGCTGTGGTCTTTTATTTTATTTTTATTTTTTACAAATGTAGTCTAAAGAAAAGGCTTCCAACTTTCAACTTTTGCATTTATGTTTTTAAATATCAGTTCATCTCTTAGCCTTGATCTTACAGGTACATTAACTCTTTAAAAAAATCTATTTCCCAGAATAAAATCCCTGAAACATAAATTCCAAAATATCAATACCTGTGATGATTACAACTCAAATAACTAACTAAAATGAACTATGTAAAGATCCAAGTGTGTCAAATCTGATAGACTTGGTACCAAGTTTGAGACACTTGGTATAAAAGTGTGTCAAACTAAAACACAAACATGTAACGTGGGAGTTCTCAAAGAAACAGGAAGTGAAGAAGGTAAGCGAAGTGAAACAGTCAAAAGGAAACCACATTCTGAAACAATAACATTGAAGTCTTGGTGGAAGGAAGATTCATGCTCTGTCAGTTCTAGGCTATAATACAGTGTCATTTTTATTTACTGAAAAACTAAACCGGAATGCAGACAAAGTGAGTACAAAACCCAGGCGCTAGTAAAATAGTCACAGTATTCACCTCTAGAAACATTTTGGCAGTGTACTTACACAATGCCAGGAAGGAGAGAGCATTAGCAATTAATCAATAGTTTGTTTGCCTATAAGGTCTGGGTCATTTGGGGAGGTGTGAATGCTCAATTAAACTCTGATGTGGATCAAGAAATCCAACTCTGATCTGCTTAAAAACCTAGGTCTCTGTACCGTTGAAGTGAAATCCAACATGGTTCAGATATGTGAATGTCAAGCGGACCAAAGACGGCTCCGAAATCAGAATGCAGACTATAGGGCAGGGCATTTTGGGTAAATACAACCAAAACAAATGCACAAGTCTAATGCTAGAGGAAGAGATGGCTTATTGTCTTTTACAAACAACAAAAGAAAAATCCTACAACTATTAAAAGTTGATGCTATGCCATTTTTTGTTTACATTTTGTGAAGAAGGAAGTTGCACTCATGTCTTCTTAAGAGGTTTTTTTGTAATTTCTCTCAGTGGTTCTTGGTGCAGCGCCACCACAGGCAAGGGGAGGTACACAGGTTTTTCAAAGGGTTTGGATTATTTGACAGTGCAGTGTCAAAGCAAATCCCACCAGCTGAAAATGTAAGAAATGTTGCAGTTTTGGTTCCCAATCAAACCAAGTCTACCCAGTCTATCAGGCATGAAAACACCCTGAGAAGTGAAAATTGCTTCTCATTTATCTGGAAAGGATAAGGAGGTTATTGTCATTTTTAGCCAAAATGCTCAAAAAACATTTTTGAATCTGAACCCTGCTGTCATGGACAGTGGTGGTTGAGGGATGCTGAGTGTACTTAAGTTTATCTTAGAGCCACAGCACTTGGATACCTTGTGTCATAAAGTCAAACATGGACTCTCCATATACCAGAGTATTCTACTGTAAAATATGAGGCCATCTGTCCAACAACAAAAGCTAAGTGTCCTGCATAAAGTGCAATCAACAGAATGGCTAAAACACAAGAATCAATGTGTTGCAATGGCCTAGTCAAACTCCAAACATCGACCTGTCTGAAATGCAATGTTCAGCCTTAAAAGAGCTGTGAATAAACAAATTCCTGCAAACCTCAAAGAACTGAAGAAATGTTGGGAAGATAAGTGGGCCAAAATTCTTTCACAACATGAAAGAATGTGGGAGGCTGGAAATGCCATCCAGGAAATTATTGCTGCTAGGTGAGAATCAACAAGCTGCTGGATAATGGGATGAACTTAATTTTTTCTCACACTAATTTTCTGTTTTTGTTGAGAATTTTTATCTGTAAATAATGAAACAGTGTAATGTTCCTCTAAGCTTAATTTAACACCTACTGAAGAGCAGATGATTTTTGTTTCGTCTTGAAACATGAGACCAATAGAAGTTAAAGAGCATACTTTATTTCACACCTCATGTGTTTGGATACAACACCTCCCTACCAGATGGAAACTCACCTCCTTCATCTTGACGGCTGCTGTCCTTCTGTTTCTTCTCTCCTTTCTTGCCTTTGCTCTTTTTCTGCAGAGAAAAAAAATGGAAGATGTCTGAGTTCAATTTATTTTTCCCTTTTGAGACTCTTTACTTTCCACAAGTCTTCTGCTCACAGCTGTAAGATGGACCAGTTTTGACAGAAAGTGATCATAAATCAGATAACCATCAACAGTGTGCTGTCAGCGAGATGCAAATCTGCTGGTGTTTCACAATTGAAGCCGGCACATTTTAAGTACGACTAAATGTTTCCACTGTGCTCTAAGAAATGCTGGATTCCCAGATCCAAAATGGGGAAAATGTTTTGCAAAAAATACTGTTATATAAGATGAAATGCAATCATCCATCCATAAATTACTATAGAATAGCTTATATGACATTGGATTGCAGAGCTAGTGGGTATATAAAAGTAACACAGATCCCAAGGAATTCCCATGGAAGAAATGCCATGTAGTCTTTCTAAAAGGTTTTGTGTGTTCCCTTTGGTCTCCCGCTTACGGAAAGTCCTAGAAAACTTTCAAAAGGAGGCATATTAAAACCTTCCTGAAGAGATAACCCACTTCAGTCCATTTTATGTAATGTAAAGGAACTTTATTCATAACTCCACCTGGATGATGGAGCTCCTTTTAGTAACTTCTACTTGTTTCAGTCATGATCCATGATTCATATCGCTTGACCACTATGAAGAGTTGAAACATAGATTGACCAATAAATTGAGAGCTTCACCTTTCAGGGTACGTTCTTCTTCATGGCAACAGATCAGAACAACCCCCTCAGGAGCAGAGTAAGCTCTGATCTGTCAATCAATCTCACTGATTCTGTATATGGTGTTGTGGAAAAGAAGGCATCCGGTTTGGACACTTGAGGTCTTAACTTTGCAGGTGATAATGTTAAACTGATTCAAGCTATCATCTTCTTTGTGCTCTGAGGTGATTCAAAACTAGAAATAGAGAAGAGCAAAGAGCTCATTACTGCAGATGAAGTCGTGATCAATCCAAGCATCATCCACCAAGATTCTTTAACTCTCGATGCAGACTAAACTTTCAACTTGGAAGGTCTCAGCACATAATAAAGGTTATAGCTTGAAGACATCAACGGAACTGCATCATCTACAAAACACGTAATATAATCCTGCACATAAATACAAACAGAATTGAGACCAGGAGCAGCCCTAGAGGAAACCTGCAAGATGACTGAGCTTCCCTCATTTTGGGGACAACGCAGACACAGTTCTTTAGTTATGAAGATACTGTATAGTGGTCTGTAAAAGCAACCTGGCATTGTATCTACTATGATACAGTGAGGCAGTTATGATTGGACATTGAACTGAACTACCATCACTGACATTCTAAGAGTTCAAAACACATTTTAGGAACTGACAATGAGTGTTAGAGAGTCACCCATAGATGTGTTTTTAGTTAATTTAAGCATAAAAAGGTATTTCAGGATGGAAATGTAATTTGATCACATTGCATCCAAGATGATCCACTCAAAGAGAACTGCTCTCAATCATTTAACCCCAACAAACTAAAGACTAATGTTCAGCTGGATGAGCAGAATAAGCCCCGAACCTCAGAACAAGAGTAGGAGGTTTCTAATTGTGCTCCACGTGAATGAAGCTGTAACTTTCTCTCTTTTACTGAAGCATTATGTAACCTCAGTGGCTGCATGACAAGAGACCAGTGTTTGTGTTCTAGCTGCTGGCTTTCAATGATTATTTCTAACAAACACAACAGAAATCACAATACAATATTAAAGAAAAATAATTACTGTATTACAAAAATGACCTGGGATCTTTATTATATAGCCCAGTTTATGTTTTGCAAGACATCAGCTGAACATGTGATTACATCAATGGCTAAAGCTCCTGATCATTACCAGATATTTTCAGTAGCTAATGGTCAGTGGACCAGTAGATAAAAAGAAAAAAAACTGTACATAGAGATAGCACTGTTATCTAGATACCATGTTTGATTTCCTATTTTTAACCCATTTCTAATTTACACAACTTTGCTAATCTACCCAAGTTCCTCTGTCTCCCAGTCCACACTCCAATGAAGACATTGTTGATCTGGATTACTTCAAAAAATAAAAAGATAAACGTGCCTAAAATCCATCAGGCTCTGCACTTTGTAACACAAACACGGTGAGGCGTGGATCCAAACACTCGCAGAAATCATTTCTCCAGTCAAACACAGAGAGGTCAAACGATCACACCTTAAACCTGCTGCTCCCTTCACACACTACATAAACACTTTATTCAAACTGAGCTGGAACAATAAATATCTGTGGCTCAAACACATCGACATGGAGAAAGAAGGCAAGAAAGAGAAGGAGGCGGAGGGAGAAGGTGGTGCTGAGGAGAAGCATGTGTTCTTGCAGGGGCCCTGGCCTTCATAAAGGCCGTAAATCTCAGCAGAGGCTCTTCTGTTTCAGCAAAGCTTTGCCTTCAAGAACAAAACTCACCACACAGAAATGTACAGCTAAGAGCAGTTACCAGGCTCAGGAGAGCATCCAGGCAGTCAGCTGATTGGCTTGTTTAAAAGTCAAGGGTGGGGCTAAATTAAAACCATAATACTTTTAGAAAAAGTTACAAATGACAAAGATCCAAATAAATTCAACATAAAAAAATAATTAAAAATTAATAAATCTACCAGAGAAACATTTCCATTCACCTAGCATGGTCTATTATATAACTGTAGTGATCTTTAAAAACAAGACCTAGCTGCAGGAGTTTACATTTAGTTAGGATATTCTCAAATCCACATGTTCAGAATTATACATATGGACTAGAAGATAAAAATTACATTCACAAAGTTTTTAGTAAGAAGCACTGAAGACTCGTACGATTCATCCACCTTTGACTAAATCTTAAGAAAAATTTTAGAATATGATTGACCGTGTTTACTCTTTAAGTCATGATGACAAGAGAAACTACCCAAATGATCAAAAGCTCCTTTTATCCTGTGGTGCACTGATGTTTCTGGTTTCTAAGTCATGGGGAAAGCAAAAAAATATGTCAAATTATTTGCAGAAAAACATAATCGAACTGTAAAACAAAGGAATCTAAAAAGATACCCAAGCAACTAAGAATGCTAAACAGGAGTGTAAAAATGAGAGATTATGTTGAAGCCTAACCATAGTCAGGTAGACAAACTAAAAATTTCAGCAACAACTGCCAGGAAACAAAGAAAAACCCATAAATAACTTCATCTGGACTCTGAAAAAAGACTGTTTCAAGTTATTCTTGGCCAGAAAAAAAGCGCAACAAGGTTGCTAAATATCCCAAGAGCACCAAATGTATCAGATGTAGGCATGTTACAAATGGACAATGTATCGTCCCAGTAATTATTGCAATAAGCAATGATGTAGTCGAAGAACAATACATTTTAATTTTGTAAAGAAAGCTTAACACCTAAACTGCAAGATATTTTAAAGCTCCAAAATAAAACACAATTGATAAAAACAATAAACAAAACAGAAATGAAAAACATAAGAAAAACCACAGGACTGGACAACATGGCTAATAAACGCATCATAAGCATATCAGTCAATATCAATAATTATTGATATGTTTTTTTTGCTTTAAATATACTGCCAAACTAATGATGACCTTTCCTGTTTTATCCACTTTTCACTCCAGCTTGTGTATCTTTAAAGCAGTTATGAGGCACGAGGGCAAAACAGTAAACTGCTGTTGCGGAAGTGACTCAAGAGATTGTTGCTAGGTAACCAAAAAGAGAGCGAGTTAGTCGACGCCACCCACCTTGCTTAGCTGGCCTTAAGAGGCAGAGCAGCTAAGGCCTTGCCTATATTCCCCAGAATGATGTGCAGTTCTGGTACAGAATTCATATTATCCATTGATATTGATCAGGTATCAATCGCAATATATATTACTGATTTATTGTCGAGCCCTACAAAACCATAAATAAAAAGGATCATGTCACCAAACAGAATTGCCCCTCAAAAATATAATCAGAATAGAAATTATTGAGCTCATTTTATTTTATCATCTGATTAATTGGTTAATAGGACAGGTTTAGTCAGATGAAAACAACAAACAGAACTTCCAAAATAAATTAAGGTCTGAGCCACGTCCTGTTGAAATCTGATGCAATAACTCACCACCAGTGACTCAGAGGAAACTAATCACAAAGAAATAAAAACTCTGGCTCAGCTGACTGTGAGAGGTCTTACTGTTGGGTCATTAAGAGCTTATTGTAAGATGAGTCAAATATATCAAAGGGTGAGTTAAAATCAGAGCAGATCAAGCAGCAGCTTGGGTTCTTTCACAGCTCCTTTGAAGAACTACAAGTTCCCCTATTATGACTTAACAGAAGCTCAGAACTTAGAGGAAAATATCTGTATGTGATTATTTTCAGAGTTTACTAGCAGCTATCTACTGCATGATTATTAAACATCTGCTAAAACAACAGATGTTCTGGTTCACATCTTGAGCTTCTGAGGCAGCATCATCACAAACTAACTAACAACCCCCTGCTGGCTGTCTGTACACAATCAGCAGTTCGGGTGTCAGAGGGCTCACAATTAAATCCACTGTAAGAACATATTTTGAAGTAGGTGACTTTGAAAGATGAAAGAAGTTTTGTTCCCTTTTTTCCAAATATATTATGTAGGATTTAGACGCTGTTTTAGCAGTTATGTGCAACACTATAACTAAAATTGGGGCTGTTTTCAGAAACAAATTTTTGCAGTTTTTGGGGGGGGGGTCAAATCTTTGCTTTTAACATAACGTTCCCAAATGTCTGAGCCCTCGGTGAGTGCAGAGGACAGAAAGAGTTGTCGTCTCTCATTGAGGAGGAACGAAAAGGGGGAGCAACATGTTTCGACATGTAGAAGACATCAGAACATCAGGGAGCAGCAGTGCATCTACTCTGGTTTCTGTTTTATTCTGAGAGGACAGCTGCTTTAAATTCTACATTTACATGATTATTGCTTTAACCACTCATATCCCCAAACTTACTGGTAGTTCTGTTTGTTATCTGAAAGGCAAAGCATAATAGTGGAGTATATTCATGGATGAAGATTGATCTTGCCTAGCTACTGCTTCTCCAAATGAAGAGGAGTTAGCTAAAGTGGCTAATCTAACCAGGATGTAACCTCAGTCCTTACTTCTGGACTGAGGTTCTTCCCAAGCAGAACCCAAAAAGACAGGACAGCAGAAAAGATTCATGTCTTTCTGGCGGAACTGACTAAAGTTCAAACCAGACATGCATATTAGCCTAAACTGACCAAGCACGGGAAAAGTTTAGTCTCGTTTAATATCAGACAGTGAGAAAAAAAAACAACACATGCCTCTTATACTGCCTGTGTAAACATTTGGTTTCTACTGTATATATTCCTCATGGTCAGGGAACGCCTTCAGATTTACCAGGAGGAATTATGGAAAGGGATCTCTGGAACCTACTGCCACAGTTACCTGGCCTCATCCAAGTAGGAAACAACAGATGGATAAATATTTGGATATATACACTTTAAAATGTTTAAACAAATAATAAAAAAAACAAAGTAAACTGTGGTAAAAGCATAACTTATCACAACTAAGCACTTTTTATTTTTAATTTGGTTTACTCACAGGTTGGGAAATAAAAGGCTTTTGTTCATCTTTAGAAATGAAGGGCTTTATAAAGTAAAAGAGACTTCTCTGATGATAATCAGAAAGAAATGACTCTTTCCTTTGGACACATATCCTTTTAATGAGGACAAGTGAAGAGGTTCCATTATCAAAATATCCTTTTCTCAAAGGACAATGTTACAAGAAGATGGGTCAGTACTGTCAAAATTAGACATGGCTGCAAGACATAAACTTTGAGTAAAACACCCACATATTTTTAGTTCATCCATGAAAGATCATAAAGGCTGTATTCTTTCTAAGAAATGTCAAACTTCCTGTTTTGTTTGTTTCCTGTACTTAAGAGTTTCAAGGTCCTCAAATTCAGCCCAATGCTCCAAACCTCTTCATCCTGTTTAACTTTGAAGCTTTCAGGCTTCTTGTCTTGTTTCTCTTTAAACAATTAGGTGAGCAGTGGCCCAAACAGAGACGAGAGATAGCTTTCAGGGTGGGAACAGTGACAACAGAGTCTCATTCAAAGAACAAAAACTGGACAGGTCTGAATCAATCCACAGTCGACCAAGATTCCTGTAAGATTTCTGCATTCCATTTCTGTTTAGAAACCAGACAGACTGTACATAAATGCAATCCAAGTGGGATTAAACTTCCAGGTTGGAACTGTTACCTAAAGGTAAAGGTAAACCTGATCAATACACGGTTTTCCAATGTGGTCCAGGTTGCTAAGCCAAGGCTCCCTGACCTGACTGGGCTTGAATGGACCAAAACCTTTAGGGTAATAGGGGCCTGACCTTTTTAAAGCCAGAGTAATGTGCACTCTGTGTTTACATCCAATATGTCAGAACTAATTTGGTCTGTTTCAAAGAATAATCCCGTTAAATCCACCAGGGTGGGACGATCAGCCTGTTGGACCGACCTGCTTCTGTTCTCAGCTTATCAAGGATTTACCAGGCTTTCCTGTTACACAACAGCTTCAGGAGACGGCTTCTCTGATGAAGAAATAAGTCTGGAGGAAGTCTAAGGGCTAAATTATCCCTTTTTGTTTTCTTCAACTGAAATCTTCCCGCTAATTGTCGGCTCTTAAAGTGTTGAAAAGATGAGGCTTTCCCTGGAAGATGTTGATCTCCGCTTTTCCTTAATTTGCAACAGGTTGAATCGATAAGGAAACAAGATTATTTCCAGTTATGCAACAAAGCAACCATCTCCGAATGTTCTTAATTTTGATGCATTAAATAAATCAGGAAACTTTTTTTTTTTCCTTTCAGTGTTTGACCTAAATTGATCATCGGCCAGTGATGACTGACAGATAATTAATGGATTTTGATTTATTGGGGAATTTTTAGAGCAGGTCAACATTCATGCTCAATCACTCCGGACGTTAGATTACTGGGTTATGGAATTTTAAAAACTTTGGCTGTTTTGATCAATCAAATTCAAACAAGACTACCCAGTTTAAAGAGTGTTGTGATGGTTTCTGAAAATTTTCTCTGCTTATTCCAGCCTTTAATCAAAGTGCTCCAGAATAACATTCTGGAAACTCGGCACAGAAGCTCTCAATCTTATCATCATGAAGCAGATGTCCACAAAACCCTCCAAGTGGCCAAATCAGTATGTCAACAAAACAAAAGAGGAGAAAGAGCATCTATTATCAATCAGAGCAGCCTTAAAGGGACAAAAACTAAAACAAAACTTTTTGAACTCTAAGACAGTTCAAAAAGACAGGTCCTCACAATTCACTGACCCATAAATCCTTGACAAAAAGAATTCTGTTCCAGAAAAATGCCTTTCCTCAATAGATCTCCTGAGATTTCTGATGCATCATTCCAAATCAAGCAGCTGTTCCCAATCTTACCTCTGCTCTCTCTTATCAGTTTAGTTTGCATGGAAACATTCTTGATCTGACAAGTTTGGTCATTTCTCATCCAGACTACAGAAGCTTCCATATGGTATCCAAACAAAGTCTGTTCCTCCTTTAGGAAAAACTGTAAAACAATCAGTTAGTTTAGTGTTTCCAGATTTGGTTGAGAAATACACAAGAGTTCAGGTGTATGTGTTCCAACTACTCTTGTATACAGAGCAACATTTAAAGATTCTTAAAACTTTTTAAAAAATGCTGTTTATTACATTTCCACAGAAAATCAATTATTTTCATCCAACAGAAGAGAATATTTCTCCATCCATGTCTGACCTTTTGATCTAAATGCTAGAAGGTGTCATTCACGAGGAACGAGACCGTCTTACTGCCTCCTGTTGATATTTCAGTGATTTCACCCTGAATTCGTCAGCAATAAACCTGAAGGGTTGACTCGATCCACCCAGCAGAGGAAGATCATTTTAGCTGTTCGTACTCAAGATATAACCCACAGCTCCTAACCACAGAAGAGAGTTGAAATACTGATTTACTAGTAAATTAAAGCTTCACATTTTTGCTCAGCTATCTCTTCACCACAATAGACAAGCACTACAACCTCAATACAACAATCTCCAGCTCCATTCTGCCTCCACTCATAAACAAGTGGAGGTACTTAAACTCCTCCACTTGGAGCCGTAACTCATTACAATCCAAAGAGGGGAATCAACACATTTTCTTTCCACCTGAACACCATGAGCTCAGACTGCCAAGGTGCTAATCTTCATTGCAGCTGCCTCACACTCTGCTGCAAAAATCTCTGGTACATGCTGGAGCTCTGTACTGGGAAGCCAGCAGGATCTGCTCAACTGTGCTAAAAAAATATTGACATTAAAAAAACAATACGCTTTAATCCACAGAAAAATAGAATTAGTGAATTTGCATTAATGACTGTGGACTAAATTGTGACATTATTATGTAAAACGCTGGAGAGAAAGGCCTATCTGGAAAGACATACAAGAAGGTATTGGAGATGTAGCAATCATGGTCTTACTAGCTAATAACAAAATCTAGTTTTCCTTGAAGTCTGACATCCTGATTCCAGTTTTGACCTATTCAAAGTTTTTTTTTTCTATGGACTGTTATCCACTAAATAAAAGACCAGCGCAGGTATTTTGATAGAAGTTATAGTTTTGAATACAACAGTAAATTGCAACTCTGTCCTCAGTTTTGCATCAATGTATCAGACCTTAAACATGTCCTAAAACAAAGGTCTGATTTTATAAGCTTGACTTTCTGATCACGGGAAAAGTGATTTTGTTATCTGGCTTAGAGACTGACACATATCAATTACATATCTATAATTACTTTGGTCAGTATCAAAAATAGCCTAAATACCCTTTTTTTGTTTATAGTAAAGTGAGGCATGTTTGACAGTTTCTTTATTTTCATGTCTGGTTGTTTTGCAGGAAAAAAATTATAATTTCTCTTTCAAACCTGATTTCTCAGGTCTCAAATATAGTTGGGCCATTTTGCTCCAGAAGGAAGTAAACATGATCTAAAAATATTTTTGAATAAAATGAAACTGATAAGAAGGTGTTTAAAGGAACAATGCACAGATTGATGGAAGCAGTTCAACAAAGTATCAGAAAAGACTCAAATAAATCTAAATCAAAGTCAGACTCTGCTGCAACAGGTCTACGGGCCTAGTTTTGGACACCACATGGAGTCACTTTCTATCAATAACCAGAGGAGGACAGCAGCTGTCAAACTTCATGTTTTCCCTCTGAGAGGAGGAATTACTGCCAGGAGCTCTGCAGGACAGGGTCTGCAAACCATGACAACTTCCTGAAAGAGTCTGACATGAGGGTAGGAGATTGGAGAGCACATGATCACCTTCAGAGGTCTTTAAAAACTGAAACTATCTAGCTTTAGACTTTGTCATTAAACTCCTCTATAGGCCCAGGTTCAAGTTAAGTATCATTCAGGTTCTGGCCACATGTAGTCCAAAGTGAGACAAAATAGCTTGAGTTTTGGTTTATTTTATGATTTATAGACCAAAAGCAAGGCAGGAAAAAGCCCGGGTTGATGCAATGTATTTTATATCTTTATTTCTCTCTTTTTTAAAATACCTTATCTCAAAAAATGCTGCCTTTACAGATTTTAAGCGTACTTGTTGTGTCTGGAGTACTGATATAGAGAGGGGGTTGAGGGGAGGAAGGCGTGGGAAAACCCTGAGATTCAAACACGAAGCTGATTGAAAACAGATGTTCACAGAGCTTATGCCACATTGTATCTGCTGGGCAGAAACCGACCAAAGCCTCCGGCCTGTCCGCCTGGTTCTGGTCCAAAGGAAGGTTGGCATATGTGGGCTCAAACCGAGCTCTGGACGCCGCTTACCGGGAGCTGCAGCAGCCGCTGGCCGCCCGCTAAGAAGCATCCTTCTGACAAACAACCCGAACTTCCCCCTGTAATTCTCCGCGGTGCTTTAAACCTTTTCAGCGGAGTTTCTCACCTTGCTGTGGCTGCAGCCCATTCCTCCACCACCTCGGAGCTCTGCTGTTGGCTTCTCTCCGGTGCTCCGTCCCGGTGATCCGGATCTGCTGATGACAAACTTTCAAATTGAAGAAAAAAAAAACTTGAACGCAGCGCGGTAGACGCTGATCAAGGGGTGGGGCTTATCGTGGTGCATTAAAAGACACTCAGTAAATCTAAGCATTACACATTTATTTACATAATTATTTAGTGGGCTTTTTATCAAGTGCTCTTTTCTTCTTTCTTTACTTTGTCTGCTTTTCATTCAGTCTGATTCTTTCATTTATGTTTTTAATGA
The DNA here is from genome assembly GCF_002775205.1 of Xiphophorus maculatus. Taxonomy (NCBI): domain Eukaryota; kingdom Metazoa; phylum Chordata; class Actinopteri; order Cyprinodontiformes; family Poeciliidae; genus Xiphophorus; species Xiphophorus maculatus. The sequence continues at coordinate 12,075,233 of NC_036465.1, read as the reverse complement.
ATTATGTTACTTCATTTAAAGGGAAAGTATTACGTATTTTCCAGGCACATAGTGTCATTTCATAGCACAATCAAGTAACTATGTTACCTTCAGTTGTTATAAAACTGCTAAAATATAATTTAAAATTAATTTGTCTTCATACTTTAACAAATTAAAATTGGACTTCTGTCTATCTAAAAACTCCTGCTCTTTGTGAAATTCTGCCTTCAGGAAGCCATCACATCACTTAAAGATTAGATTAAAGGATTTCTTAAACATGCATGAAAAAAAATATCAAGGCAAGGTTTTTGATGATTGAATAATTTTATAACATGATATAAAGCTCGTAAAAGTCGATTTTACATAATACCACCCTTTTGATATTTATTATTATTTATAATTTGTCTGATTTGTATTTTATATCTGTTATTTTTAAGCATATTTTATTAATCCTATTTAGTATAACAATTTCTTTGCTGTGTTGTTGTTGTTTCGAGACTAATTACAGATCTTTAATATTTTATTACTAGTTTTTTTCTTTATTTTAATGTCTTTCATGGTGTTTCTTTTATTTTTTTTAAATCGTTTAATTTATGGTATGAAATAATTTTATTTTTTCACCTTATTATATAATAATAAGTATATAGGTATTAGATTGTTTTCTTTGCATATTATTTATTTATTTTTATATTTACGACTAATTAATTTGATGTTTGTTTGTTTTACTTCCAAACTGTTTTTGAGGCCATTTTGGTTATTATCTCCCCAGCCTTGATAGAAAGTGTTTTAGAGTTTTGTTACCTTTTCACTCAGCCTAAGTTCTTGTATTTGACCAGTTTTAGAAGAATGCATTTTGTTTGGATTTTTTTTTTAAACCCCTTTAACCTTGACAAATACGCCATTCAGATATAAAAGGTTAATAGTTCTTCCCACAGTACGAATGTCCTAATGTACTGTGGGAAGTAAAGCTTTGAAAGTTGCGTAATTTCTCACAGCACCTAAAGTGGCATGTTGAAATTAAGCATGCGCAGACGCGCCTCTTTTGTCTGAAAGCCGTTATGATAAAGTAGCGACATTTCAGGGTCCTTAGAGGTTAAAAACGCTCCTCAAATCTCCCATCTGAAGGTTGTTCGGTTTTTCCCTACAAACCTTAAACTAATCATAAAAACCAGGGGGGATGGTGTGACGTTCAAGACAATAAAAAGCTTATTTATCCAGCAGACTTTCCTGATTTACCCTGATATCAAAAGCATCTGAGCTGCCTCATGTGATTTTCAATAGGACTCTGTGAAATTAGGGGGCTTTTTCTAACAGTGGCCATAACAACAAAGTTAAACAATAATCAAGTTGATTATTATGATTAAAATGTCTCTTCACGGTCCCTTTAAAAGTTTAGATCAATTTTCTAGTGGCCTTTAACAGGATTTATTACTTTATTGCCTACTAAAATAATTAACATCATCATTCCCATAAAAAATCACCCAGAAAATCCCTGTCTCTCCTAGTGGAACAGTTCTCAAAGACCTATTCTGCTCTGCAAAGATTCTGGGAAAAAGATCAAAGTAGGTTGTCATTTAGTTTCACCTGAGCTGCAGTTGTCTTCATGAGTCACCTGTGAGGCTTTACTGCAATAATATTGCTGTAAAAATACTGCATATCTGAGTGAATCAAGCACACAGCCCTGAGTAATGATGTCTGCAAGTCCAACTTCAGCTGCACAGTCAAGTTAGACATCTTTCTGCTTGGCTTCATGAAAACAATGACTTCACCACATGGCTACCAGCTGATGTCACAGACATTTCAAAACAATTTTCCTTAGTGCAATTCAGTAGACATTACGTGATGAATGTAATTTTAATAGATGTGTTCAGATTTATTGGTAAGACATAAAAAAATATACATAGCTAAAATCAAAAGTCAATGCACACTGAAAATAGCAAAGGTATTAGTTTAAAAGTGATCCTTTTAAGCTAATGCTTTGATACCAAAATCTTTAAAGTTGTTAATCAAAGAGTCTACATGAGTTCCTCTCTTATGGTTCTATTCGGGAAAAGTGTGAAATGCTCACTACATGTTTGTGATAAATTTCTGCCAAATGAGTTGATCTATATCTCGGTATGTTAGATGGATGGAATATAAATTCAGTTAACCAATACCAATGAAAAGGGGACTGAACATTTAAACAGTGCCCACCAGTTTCCCCTCTGTTGTCCTTCTCATGTTCTCTGACTTTCTTATCTTCAGCTGTTCTGCCAACTCAAACCTTTGCACGGTTTCATGAGATACAATCATTACATCACAACATTAAAGGGACACAATCAGAACAGATTAAAGTCTGACTGCTTCAGCAAATGCTCAGTAAAATTCCTCTCATGTTTTGGTGAAAATATTTGTCTAGATAACCTTCACAGTTCTTGGCACTTGATCTTGGATTCAGTTTTATCAGAGGAGACAGAGGAGGAAGCAGAACCTTAAAAGTTCCCTTGTGATATTATTTCAGCCTCAGGTCTTGATGCCTTGTAGAAAGAAAATTATTTTGAAGCAAATAATGTTTATTTATAAACTTTAAATGAGGCATACATCTGTTGCAGATTTTTCCTATTTCTATAAAGATATGACAGATGAGACAAAGGTTTTGTTTAACAGAACTGGACTGAAAGTGTCTTCAGCTCCCCTCAGTTGTTCTGCTCCTCAGCTGACCCCAGTTACTGCAGGATACTTTGCCTCCCTCTCAACATAAGACAGAGAGAAATATGCTACTTCTTGCTTATCAAAGCACTTGGAATGACACACCTGCCTAACAGATTAAACACATCCACTCCAAGTGCAAACAAGTACAGTGCCTTGAAAAAAACTCTCAAACTTGTGGATTTATTCCAGGTCTTTTCTTTTATTTGCTTTTTTTATCACATATAAATGTTTCACAGTGTCAAATTTTAATGTCAGACCATTGTCTAGATAATCTTTCATTTTATTAATTAAGTTGGAAAAAATCTATGCAAATCAACTTGCCTCTACATGACAAAGTTGTTGTTTGCCACACTTGCTATTCCACAAGTCAAAGTCTTCCTCTTTTTTCTCGTCCTTAGGGCAAAAACTCTTAGTGATTATCAAGATGCTTTCTTGATAATAACAGGGTGTGGCCACCAAATCTTTGTGGTGTGGGGGGGTGAATGGCTTTTGTGCCATTTTAGATAGCAATAGTTTTGCCTTGGAGCTCTATCATTATGGCCATTCTTTGTTTTGGTTCTTTCTCATTGTTGAATTAGGAACACTTACCATAGTTAGGACTTATCTGGTGCTTTTCCAGTCAAGGCGCTTTACACTAGACCTTCCATTACATTTGCAAACACATGCACCCGTTTCACGCACCCATACACACCAGTATCAACATTTAGTAGCAACCAAGATTTCCAAATCAATCCCAGTAAATTCTTCATATGATCAGGGAGGTCTCGTGTTGGTTACAGTATTTTGTCTCTCAATCAACGATCTGTAGAAGAGGTAGAAGAAGATGATGTCATTCCACACAAAAGAATATTTGGGTTTAATTTTTTAGGCTCAGAGTAAAAACTGTTTAGAGTGATGAACAAGTCAGATTAGCTGTCGTCCCATTTATTGTTTTAAGCTGTATCAATGAATTTGTAGTTATAGTATCACCAGTTTGTGTTTACAAATCCTGACCAAAACACTATGGGGAACTCCTGCTTAAATACTGAAGTGAATAACATTTACAAACAAAACTTTCCATTTAAAACTAAACTCTAGAAACCTATTTTGAGGGAGAACAAGAAAAATCCAGTGATCTCTAACTGTGATTCTCTTAATATATGAATTGGCGTGCAGATGAGCTGGTTTTCTCCATTTGGGGAACTAATTTGGTATTTTTTTTCTCCCCTCCAGGGGATCTTTTTGTGGGCTAGAGTGTCCCTTATATGAAAGTAGGCTGATAGGAAAGGGGGAAGACGTGCGACAAATGTCGCCGGTTCCGGGAATCGAACCGGCGAGGACTGAAGGCCTCCAAACGTGGGTCGCGCTACGCCACCACAGCACGCCCACTAATTTAGTATTTTGATATATTTATATGGAACAAATTAGAAACACAGACAAAAAAACCATGAACTGACAGCCCTGGTTTAGCATTGGAACTTATTTATTGCAAAATCCCTCAATGAACTCTGTCAAAACCAGCTGTCTTTATCCTGGGATGATATTATTTCAATATAATCCCAATCCCACACTGGGCACTAGTAGGAGCACTGAATATTTTCAGGAGAGTTTTCTGAGCACAAAAAATTTTGTTGTGTTAAAATAGACAACAGAGCAGGGATATTGTGGGTACTATCACATGAATACTTATGTAATCTTCACTCATGAACATGAAAATCAAATCTGTGTATAATCTCATATTTATCTGCTAGTTTCTTACCAAAGTGCTCTTGTCAGACTGAAAGACCAATTTAATTAAAATTTTATTAGATTTGAAAGCAGTTGAATGTAGTTGTGCTTGATGTTTCTGTTGATGTTTCTAATGCAAAGCAGACAGCAGTTAGACACCGGATGATGAGGTCAGTGTGGATGGAGCTTTACGGCAACCATCAGAAAATGAAGCAGCTGCTGTTGGATGGAAACTTCATGTGACGCTGAAAACAACAACTGCTACTCCTGATTCTGCCACGACGACGACAACATGCTAAAAATACACACAAATTCACATTCCAGCCTTGATGCCGTCCAAATGCGTATGGGAGGGGTGGAGTTTGGGGGGTGATAATGTTCAAACTTTGTCAGGGTGCAGTACTGTACAGACTGGCTGCAGATCCCAATATAAACTCAGGCTCTGACAGCTCTATAAATAGTTTGCAGGTCATTGTGGAGCAGATTACAGATCAGCGTGAGAAAATCCAAACAGTTCAACCTGAGTGGCCACCTCAGTCTAAACCACTGTGACAGTCTGGAGACTTTAGGTTCTGCAGACACAGAAAACAATGAGTCTGTCACGATCACATTTCTGTGTAATAAATCCTGGTTACTGACCTCAAATTCAAACCATGGATCTCAATACAATAGTTCAAAAGCAAATAACTATGTTTTCAGAAAACTCACATGGAAAAATATGTGAAAAATAGTCTAGGTTTCAAAAGATAGTCATGAAAAAATTAAAAAATAAACCAATAAAAGATTTTTATTAAATATTTTTTCCTGATATGAATTCATCCCTAATTTGTTAATTCAGAAAACAGATCTGTTTTCTTTTTTTCCCATCTAAACCCTTATAGTTTTCAGCCTTTTTGAATTACATAATCTAAAATCTCAAACAATTCATTTTTTTCACACCTAAGCTACAAATCAGTACAGGGTTCTATGGTGGTTTAGTTATCAGTACTTCTATGCACAACAAAAAAGGTCCTGTTCTGAAGATTCTAGCCTTTGTGTTGCCTACTGTGTGACTGGAGATCTTGCAGGATGTGTTCCACCTCAGTCCCACTCAATGGTGGAGATTGACTCAATTCCTCCATGATTCCATTCATCTTTATCCACCTGAAGATGGATAGACAGATTGATGAGATGGATAGACAGACTGATGCTTCGCCCGCAGGGAGTTGGCCCAGTCTTTTATGATAGAGAGGGAAATGAGTTGTGCAGCTCAGAGTTAACTTTTGTTGCCTCCACATTGAAAGGAGTCAGAATTTCTTCTGGACACCCACCTTTCATGTTCTGCTTTGGGGAGATCACAGGAAAGACCCGGAACTTTCCAAAAATCCATTCTGTTTGGCCTGGGAACATCTTGGTAGGATCACTGTGTATTGCAGTGGAGAGGGATTCCTTGATTTTGGCTTTTGACATTTTACCCCCACAAGCAGATGTTTAAATTAGAGAAGAAAACTGATTCATTTAATTAGAATTAAGGGTGTAAACATGGCTGGCTTTCCCTAAAGGCAGGGAAGCCAGCCACTAGCTTTAGGGGAATAAAGCTAGTGTCCATAGTGGCCCCTAGTGTCCCTAGTTTTAGGGACACTAGCGGCTACTAGCCCCTAGGGGCTACCATGTCAATAGACATCATCATATCGATGTCAATAGACACTTTAGAAGTGTTTCTGGGGTTACATGTGACAGTGTTCTGATGTATTAAAGACTGTTTTCATTTTTAGACTTCAGAGGAAATTGAGCTTGGAGAATTTCTGGGAAAAATATTATAAAAGTGTAATTAAATCCACACTTGGGTTGCAGGCAACAGATGTCTTGTTTTCGCTGTGGATCAGACTTCTTGTTTGTTTCGGCTCCCTATTGCTAAGCGACACATATTTCTTTAAGAGAAAAACAACCCCAGATATAACAGAAAGATCACAAGTTTTCATTTTATTTATTTTTTTAATTTTATGGGTCATGTTTGTTTTGAAAGAGACCATGAAACATTTTTTTCTTGTTAAGAAAAGTAAGCTTAAATTGTTTTCTTCTGTTTCACTGTTAATCTTCACATTTCCCTACCTTAGAACTACTGAGAAATCTCCAAAGAAATGGAATCACGCTGTGGAAAGACTGACATGTGTTCATCTGCAACTCAGAATGTTAAAAACTCAGCTAATGTAAATATGAAAATCCAATAACAAAAGTCTTTTCATGTATTACCTTCTTCTGTTAGATGAGACTGACTGCATGACCCTGCTTCTGGTTATTCTGGAGATTTCTGCCTGTTAATTTGGAATAATTTCTTCTCACTGTCAACCCATACTAATTTTGAATGATGATGTGAAAGTGAAAATCTGATGCAATCTAACGATTTCCTTGAAAAGACACTTTTTATTGCCTACCAGCAACACAATTTAACTGGATTGTCATGAATTCATTTGTAAGAATATGAAAGAGTATTAGAAGACATGCAATTGGATTAGAGTTGGGCCAGATTTTTATAAAATACCAAAACGACTGCCTTTCTAAACCTGGTAGATCTTCTCAAAAGTTGATATTTAGCGCCACCGGCTGGTCAAATACAGGACTTCAGACTTTCAAATCAAACGAAGGAGGAACTTTAGGATTATACTACTTTAAAGCTGCTGTAAAACTAACCCAGGCAAACAGGGGTGGTGTGAACTTACTACAACTGCAACAAAATAACTACAACAAAATAATGAAATAACAACAAAAAAAGAAAAAAAAGAATGAAAAGGTCCAGGAATCTGTAACTGGAAGAGCAAGAGCAAGATCCTAGTCTGCAGAAAATGGTAATCGAGAAATCCATCAAAACAATGTAAAAGGCCCCTTTGCCAGGCCAGTTTTCACCGACACTTGATGCCAGTTATTTCAGCCAAAGGTAAACCAACCATAGATCATGGAAACATTTTCTTTTCACTCCAAATAGCTATTAATTCTTTAAATAATTAAAATATCTTAAACTTAAACATTAATTTGTTTTCACAAGAACAATAAAATAAAAATTAAATTGAAAATAGGCTTGAAATTCAAACGAGGTGAGTTTAACCCTTTGATGTACAACATATGTACACCCCTTCTAATGATCAACATGGGTCAAAAATGAGCCGCATTCATTTTCCATGTTATTTCATGCTGACTGAGTTTTTCTTTGCTCTGTTTTTCAAAATCAATTCATTTTATGATTGAATATTCCAAGTATTCATTAAATATCTTGTTTTTAATTACCACAGATCATTAATTTATTTTTTTATTTCCTACTTTCTGAACAAAAATAATTTTTATATTACTATACATGGGTGATCCAAGTGTGATTTAAAATTAAATGTCTTAATACTATAAAAAAAAAAAGTTTCAAGTAATTACTTTAGCAGTGAATGGGGCCAAACAGTTATTTATTTAATACTTGCAACACGTTTGTCATTTTATCACACATACACATAAATCCTGATAACAGATAACAGCTATTGAACTGAACTTTATCTGTGGTTGAACAACTGTAAACTGGTGAAATGTGACCAAACAAAATAAAACACAACTGAACACATTAGTAGAACACACACTGCCATCTCAATTTCTGCATGCCTCACAAATGATCACTAATTTTTTGTGCTCCTTGCACACCGGCCTAGTGCACTGGTACGGAGCCCTCTAGGGGACATGGGGAATTTTTTTTCTTTTGCGTTATCTCGCAAAACTTTTGCGTTACCTCGCAATACTTTTGCGTTACCTCGCAATACTTTTGCGTTCCCTCGCAAAACGTTTGCGTTCCCTCGCAAAACGTTTGCGTTCCCTCGCAAAACCTTTTGCGTTACCTCGCAATACTTTTGCGTTCCCTCGCAAAACGTTTGCGTTCCCTCGCAAAACCTTTTGCGTTACCTCGCAAAACTTTTGCGTTCCCTCGCAAAACTTTTGCATTACCTCGCAATACTGTACTGGTCAGTTATGCAGCATAATTGAATACTGCAAGCCTTTCCTACGGTGGGCGCCGTACTTTATGCTTTAATATAAGGTTATGTGAGGTATTTCCATGAATGTTAGTATCTTTTTGTGAAATATCTGAAGTTTTATATCTTTCTTTAGGATAGAAAGGCACCACAAACCTACGATATAAACAGAAACCTTCCGTAAGTAGGAAAGAAATAAAAATACATCCTAATTTGGACTATTTCTGAGTTATTATCGCGGTTAATAAATCATCTGACAGTTTTGATTGTGTCTCTGTTGTGTTCGTAACCTGAATGGTTTAAAGAGCTGCTTTCAGTGCCGCTCCATCTTAACCTTAACAGACATAAACATGCAGTAAAAAATAAATCGATTTTCAATCAGTGTTTTGCACCAAACAGTTAATAATAATAAACACGTTTTCACTGAGGCTCTGTAAGAGCCATATGAATGAAATAAGTAATTATTGATATGACAGGAGCAGGAGGCTTTGACACTTAGGTGTGTCGACGTGGGAGTGACGTCACCAGGTATGAATGGGAAGGATACTGGCTTTGTGTGTTTTAGGAAGCAGTGAGCGGGGCGGTCAGTCCTTGCAAAGTTTGGAACCTGATCATCAAAATGGAATAAATCGATAATTGTGACAGAACAAAGAAATGGTTTGGAGCTGATTGATACACGGACAGATGAGATTCCCCGAGATAACCCAGTGCGGCCCTTTACCATCATTAGTTTGTCGTGTGTTTAATAATAAAAACTTGTTAACAGTAAAAACTGTTTGGTGCAAAACACTGATTGAAAATCGATTTATTTTTTACTGCATGTTTATGTCTGTTAAGGTTAAGATGGAGCGGCACTGAAAGCATCTCTTTAAACCATTCAGACTAGAACACAACAGAGACACAATCAAAACTGTCAGATGATTTATTACCCGCGATAATAACTCAGAAATAGTCCAAATTAGGATGTATTTTTATTTCTTTCCTACTTACGGAAGGTTTCTGTTTATATCGTAGGTTTGTGGTGCCTTTCTATCCTAAAGAAAGATATAAAACTTCAGATATTTCACAAAAAGATACTAAAATTCATGGAAATACCTCACATAACCTTATATTAAAGCAGAAAGTACGGCGCCCACCGTAGGAAAAGCTTGCAGTATTCAATTATGCTGCATAACTGACCAGTACAGTATTGCGAGGTAACGCAAAAGTTTTGCGAGGGAACGCAAAAGTTTTGCGAGGGAACGCAAAAGTATTGCGAGGTAACGCAAAAGGTTTTGCGAGGGAACGCAAAAGTTTTGCGAGGGAACGCAAAAGTATTGCGAGGGAACGCAAAAGTATTGCGAGGTAACGCAAAAGTTTTGCGAGGTAACGCAAAAGTATTGCGAGGTAACGCAAAAGTTTTGCGAGGTAACGCAAAAGAAAAAAAATTCCCCATGTCCCCTAGAGGGCTCCGTACACTGGGAACACCAGCTGCTGGCTTTTCTGTCTTTCGAAACTGGGCAGATCGCGCACCTCTTCCTCTTCCTTTGGCCCTCCTGTCTGATGTCCTCTTGTAGCTGAGTGGTGGCTGTGTCTTTTTTTAACCCACACCTTCCCATTGCCTCAATAATATGCTTCTGGAGTTTGGGTGTGCCCTCCATGCGCCTCTTCATATGTGGCATGACGAGCTCTTTGCCCAGCTCCTTGATAAATAGTCGTCGTGCATTACTCGCACCACCCATATAATCAGGGTGTTGTGCACTGAAGTTGGTGTAGGCATTGAGTGTGGCAACATCCAGCATATTGTACCAGAGAACCATGGGCCACCTCCTTGTTCTCCGCAGACATGTGTAGTTGCTAACCATTTGATCCATTGTGTCCACTTCTCCTTTTGTTTTATTGTAGTACTGGATCACTTCTGGTTTCTTCTTCTGACTGCTGTTATCCACTGCTTTGTCATCATGCATGGTGCTCAGTAGGACAACAGCCTTTCCTTTCTTCTGCACATAGCTCACCATGGTCATGTTGCCATAGAATCCAAATTCTGAGCTATGAAGCTCCCATGATTTGGATGGCTTCATGATAGATGGTATGTCAGGCTTGATCTGGTGAAGAGTCCCAACGATGGTCAGATTGTTCTTGAAGAGCTTGGTGAGACTGGTGAAAACTGGTGAAAAAGTTGTCCATTGTCCATGTAGAATTACAAAAGCTGTGCTTGTTCATAACTTAAGAAAGAAAAAATAAAAATGATGATTTGTGGTAAGCAAAAACAAGATATGTACTGCATATCTGGAAAAGTAAATGATAAAATTAATTTATTTCAAAGTATGTCAAAGAAACACTCAACCGTACATGAAGTAACCTGGAAAATGAATGCGGGTCTTTTTTGACCCGTTTTGTGCATTAGAAGGGTAGTGATACAAAAAGGGTTTTTGTTCAAAAAGTAAGAAAGGAAAAAATTAATTAAGGATGTATGATGATCAAAAACAAGTTAATTGAGGAATACCTAGAATACTGAATGATGAAATTAATTTATTGCAAAGATATAGAAGATAAAAACTCAGCCGGGTCACTTTGACCCATGTTTTGCATCAAAGGGTTAAGAGCAGATATAAAATGAAGCCAGTCAGCCAAGCAAAAAAATCTCATCTAACTTATTCATGAGAAACACAGTAGGACTAGAATCGGGTGCCTGGGCTTTAGGTTGTTCAAATGTTGACAAACAGTCTAGGTAACTGCAGAATAGATGTCACAAGCAGACCTCACAACACTCATGCTGTGATAGTAAAAATAATGTTCACCATCTCCTAAAACTTTTAGACTTGATCTTCTAAACATTGTTTCAAGGCAACACATGAAGAGTGAGATCTATTTCCAAATTTCACGACTACAGTTATTCTCTTACTTGGACTCATCAGACCATAGTGAAGACTTTACATATTTTACAGGTATATTTTGTGAGATTCCTTGAACTTTAAACATTGTAAATGTCAGTTCAATATTTTTTGTGTGACTTTAAAAATGAAATTATGCGTCTTGGGATACAACACTGTTAACGCCTTTTTCCAGTGTTGTGAAAAACTGGTACAGAGTGGTGAAATCTTTCCAGGTTCACGTGGAAAACAGAGCATTAAGGAATAGAATAGAATAGAATAGAATAGAATTCAACTTTATTGTCATTGCACTGTCACAAGTACAAGCAACGAGATGTAGTTTGCATCTATCCAGAAGTGCTCTACGAGATATAAATCTTTATTTACAGATGTACAAGACTATGTATGTATGGACTATAAGGGGTTATAGCAAAGAGATATAGATATTGTGTATAAATATAAATATAAATATGGGAGCTATATGCACAGATTATACAGATTATACAGAATATACAGAATATACTAGAATGTTAGGGAATGGATTATATATGTATATAATATAATACAAGATAAATAATGGCAGATACAATTTACAGGTTGTATGTGTTTGTGAAGAAAACAGTCCGTGATGTGTGTATGTGTGAGGATAGTCCATGTGTTATTGTTGTATGAGAGGATAGGGGAGTACAGTCCTTATAGTTTATGTTTTATGTCAGGAGGCGTTCAAAAGCGTGACAGCTGTGGGAAAGAAGCTGTTCCGGTGCCTGGTGGTTCTGGTCCGTAGGCTTCTGTAACGCCTCCCAGAGGGCAGGAGGGAAAAGAGTGTGTGTGTGCTGGGTGAGTGGAGTCCTTTGTGATTTTCCCGGCCCTTTTCAAACACCGCTTCCTGTAGATGTCCTTGATGGCAGGGAGCGGTGCCCCGGCGATATACTGGGCAGTTTTCACCACCCTCTGCAGCGCCTGCCGGTCGGAGACAGAGCAGTTCCCGTACCAAGCTGTAATACAGTTGGTGAGGATGCTCTCAATGGTGCAGCGGTAGAAGTTCGTGAGGATCTCTGAGGACAGGTGGTTCTTCTTCAGGGTCCTCATGAAGAAGAGGCGCTGATGCGCCTTCTTAATGAGTTTGGAGCAGCTGGTCGTCCAAGTCAGGTCCTCGTAGATGTGGACTCCCAGGAACTTAAAGGTGTCCACACGCTCCACCACTGTCCCCTTAATGTGGATGGGTGATGTAGGTCAGCGTTCCTCCTGAAGTCCACGATAAGAGAAACATAAGTGATCTTCCATTTTGATTTAATGATGATTAAAAAATATATATTCTTGTACTTTGATTTACTGATTGATTATAAGAAATGTATTTCTGTATTTTGATTTATTGATGATTATAAAAATGAGGATTTTTTGCACTTTGATACTACAAAGAGTTGATGTAATGAAAAGCAGAATAAGAAATGAATGGCATTATGAATAAATGGTAAAGAGAATCAAACTTAGATGATTACAGTGAAGCCTCGTTTTTCGCGGGGGTTGCGTTCCGAAAAGAACCCATGATAGGCAAAATCCGTGAAGTAGTTACCTTTATTTTTTTACAATTATTATACAGCATAATTAAATACTCTACATTGAAACCAAAGAACAAAAACTGTTTTCAGGCCCAAGCATTTTTTTAAACAAATATAAAGCTTTCTTACAAATAACTACAGTAAAAAATAATCATTTTAATCATCAATAGGACAAATTGTGACTCTCATATTTCACTGCGTCTCTGACTGTGACGCTGCGGCCTGACTCAGCTCTATAGTATCTTTTTCTTCTGAAGCCTGTGGTGCAGGTGTGTTTTTTCAAAAGAAGAACATAGTTATCAGTAGTTGCTCTTTTTTTGTTCTGGGCAAAAAACATTTACCAAAATTTGCCTAGCTGTATCACGTATATTTAAATACAGTAACGTTATTGGCACACAGGTAGAGAAGAAGCCCGGAGAGTGTTTAGTCAATCAGGACGCAGAATACAATGCAGGGTGAAAAAATACTGCACAAAAAAATCCGCGAAGCAGCGAGGCCGTGAAAGGTGAACAGCGTTAAAGCGAGGGTTCACTGTACTATAAGAAGTTATGTTTGAATTAATACAAAGTTGATTATGTTTAATAATTTATGATGATTTACAGAAATGTAACTGAAGTAATGATACATTGTGTGAAGTGAAGTGAAGTGCTGTTCCCAGGCTGTGTTGTAATTAGAGCAAAAGTTAGGGCCAGAGCTGAGCAGGGAAAGAGGAAGTAGCATGTTTTCTTCAAAACTAAATTGGGGAAGTAAAGGCAGATGGTCAGTAGATAAACGGCAAAAGAGGAAGTAAGTGAGGCATCAACTGTTGTAAGAAGGGTTGGTGCTTTCCAAAGAACCATCGAACGTTCAAGAAGTAACGTAGGCCATCACCCCATACACAACTATGGTCTGAGAGAGCATAAAAACCCATGAAAAGAGGAATAAAGTGCTCTTAGTCCGCGGTGCTGAAGTCAAGCCAACAAGAGGACGCAGACAGAAGATTAGCAGAGGACCGCAGCCACGCAGCCAGAAGGCACAAGATTTTGCCGTACAAAGACAAAGACTCAGACCAAGGACATTTGAAGTTTTCTGTTGCAGAGATCATCCATCATCTGGGTATGAGTTGACCTGCTCCCCAAAGCCTCGCTCAGTAAATTAGCGACACAGTTTAGGGAAAGAAGTCAGAATAGATTAAAGGTGGTTTATAATGATTTTAATTTTTATTCTTAATTCATAATCATTGATAATTAATCTGTCTGTCACTTATCCTTGCTAAAAGCTTGCTTAATAAAGATACATTAAAATTTTAATAAGATTTGTGGACAGTGAAATTAATTGAGTCATTTATTATTTTATGGTTATCCTAATTAATGTAAAACCTATGAACATGATTCTAGAAATGTGGTGGCTTCAGAAATTCCTTTAGTGTTGGTAAAATAATGACCCTGGGGGTTATGTTGAGCCACTAAAAACTATCTAGCCTGTAACAAGTGCACATTGTTGAAAGAGAGAGGGCTACCATTAACCGGAGCGGTTATTGAAGTTATGCAGTTGTGAGGGCTTCTCAGCTGATTGCTTCTTAACTGAAAAGGGTCATAGCTCTTGGATTGTAGTTAGTTAAAGCTAGATGAATTTCCCTTGATGCTACCTTAGACAGATTATCTCTCCTAGACCTGCCTCATTACTCTGTGGGTTAGAGATTTTCTGAACCCGTTAGACGGAGAGCTGGTCAGTAGTTGGTCCTTGGGAGTTGTAAGTTTTAGGGAGGGGCTGGCTATTGCACAATAACACAAGTAATCTGAGAAAGCTTTTAACCTATTTCACCGTTGTTCCATCTTAGTTTGTCCTTCCATTTTGGTTATTGATCAATAAGTCAAAGTCCAAAACAAATCCTTTGAAAAGATCCTAGTTTACTTTTCACTGGCCGATATCAGTTTTTCAGCAATTGAGGTAACAACTGCATGAAGATACTTGTTGAAATATTTTAAACAATATATGTTTCAACTGTTAATATTTTATTTTAGCTTCAAGAGCAAGTCTTGACAGAAGGAAAAGGAACACCAGCTTCATCTTTCGTCTTCGTCTTTCGGTTTGTGATTTTATTTTTTCTAGTTTTCTGATTAAGTGTTTGTCCAAATCGTATGGTTAAGTTTCATATTATTTCACATTACTGAATTCTCTTTTTCTATATTTGTTTCCATAGTGGACAATGAAGATCCCACTTGCCTGTTTGCTGTTGCTTTTTAGCTCTGCAATCTGCCAAGATCCAATTGTTAGAGCCCGTTACAAAAAATTTATAAACCAGCATATCAATGGAAAAATGAGCATTAAGCAATGTGATGCAGTAATTAGCATGAGAGGCATCTCAAAACCTGACAGCAATGAATGTAAGGAAACCAACACTTTCATCCTAGCTAGACCTAAACAAGTTAAACCGGTTTGTGGAAGGGCAGGTGAGCCATATGGTCAAATGAGGAAAAGCCTTCAACCTTTTCACGTTGTTGTCTGTACTCTGAAAAACCAAGGTGCTCGACATCCACGTTGCCAGTACAATGGGTCTAGTCGTACCACAAGAATTGCAATCAGATGTGAGCAAGGCTTTCCTGTACATTTTGACAGCGACATTGTTGTTATTAATGAAGGGTATTAATAACAACAATGTTATTAATAACATTATGATGTAAGTGTTTACTTACATCATAAGTAAACACTGATTACTTATGATGATGCATCCAGTGGGCTTTTGTGGCTTGTTAAATAAAAAAAGTTATTAATTTGCATTTCTCTGTGTCTATTTGTTAATAAAACAATACTAACATGATTTACAGTGTAAGATTAAAATAAAGGTATTCAGAAAATACAACATTTTTAGGAAAGAAAACTAATATTTCCATCAGGACTGTATCAGAAAATAAAAGAAGTTATGAGTTTTCCTGAGAACATACTGGGTTATTATAGGATATGTAAAAGTCATTCTCTGCCATGGTACAGCCAGAAGAAAGCTGTAAAGAGTGATTCGTTCTGCAGCAAGTTGAGGGCATAATGGATTTATTAAGTATCTGGAAATCCTGGGGGAAATGTTATACCTTTACAGTAGTGTCTTCAATCAGATAAGCCAAAGATGAAGTTCTCTTTTAAAATATTCAATAATTTGCGGATCCCAAGTAAGTACAGTATTAAATGTTTAAATTATTTAATCTTTAGATTTTCTTGTCAGAATATTTTAATACAAAATATCATACCTGAATTCCCGATTACAGAACATTTTGCTTTGGTTACTTTTTGCTCAATAACATTACCAGGTGACTTAATTTGAAGCTAGTCAGTGGTTTGTGATCCAGTGGCAGGGTTAATGACTGATTTATTATCAGTTCAAAGACTTTGTTGTCATATATTTTTTCTGAAATTCAGTCTTTTAGAGGTTTACCAGTTAATGGGTTAAATAGTATGTCCGCAGTTACAAGGAGAAAGCAGAATAATTACATCTTATTTTCAAAAAGCTTCATATTTGCACATATATATTCTACCCAATCAGACATATTATTATTAACATCTTATGCCCTCCACATGTTGGTGCCATAACAGTCAAAACACCATATAGACTTCTGGCATTTCCCATCCCACCTGACCCCTTGCACCACCTTCTGGCTCCCATTTCCAGCTGAGGGAACACCATTTTCAAAGCTAATTTTCATCATAAGGAGTCTTTTGGGCTGCACTTTGTTTGATACCTCATTAAACATTAAACAGCACTTCTATTCTTTGAAATCCTTTTCATTTTTTCTGTAACATTAAAATTTTCTAAGAAGCTTTCAGGATTTCATTTGCTGTAAGCAATGAAATAAAAAAACACTTGAAATACAGTGTGCAAAATCTGTATTACATATGGACTTCATGTTTTCAGTATAATTACTGAATGGTAACAATTAATTCAACTGTCTACCACCAGATGGCAGCACATCAAGGGAGATATGACCTTTTTCAGGTCATGTCTTGTTAACAGAAGCTCACAGATGAAATTTGAAAGGCCTAAAAGTCTCTAAGCTTTCAGAGAAACAGTGTAACACTTAACAGAGTGAAATAATGTTTAATCAAATCCTCTGAAAATGTACAATAAAAATTATTTTAAGATAATAAATTTTACTTAAAAATTATATTGCTTACTGGATAAGCTCTTTTCTAAAGGCTTTAAACTTTTTACGTTTGTGATTTTTTTTCATATTGAAGGTGAGTTGTTGCTCATGTCATCTTCATCTTACTGTTTTGAAATTCTACAATAGGCTTTGAGAAAAAAAAATATTTTTTTTTTACTTCAGGATTCACACAAGAATATACAACATAAACATTTTCCTTTGGAGAAGATGTCACTCTAACATGCAATTTACAAACTAATTTGTCAAGTTTCTTCTTCTGGATGAAATTTGTTGCTGAAAAAAAAAATACTCCAGTTCTTTTGAGAATTAAAATTGGAGCACTTGTTCCATTGCTAAAACTCAGCTTTTCTCAGGAAGCAATTCACTTTTTTGAAGTACAGCAGCTGTACATACTAAAACATTGTAGCAGGAAGATATTAGGAAAAAACTGAGGTGCTCCAACATCTTCATCTTCCACAAAAACAATTGGGCCCAAGATTGTTGGCCACAATATTTTAACATGCTTGATGCAACACCTTCATTAATGAATTGACGTTACTAAAAGAAGTCCCAATTTCTTGCTGTTTTTTGTTTTGAAAAAATATGAGAATTAAATATCGCTAATGCAGGAACCTGTTGTAATATCAGATGACATGCCTCAACAATGCAATTCATTTAATTGAAACGTTAATAGTTTGTCAAACAAGGCTTGGTGAGTGCATAACATTTAATATTTTTATATTCCCCTTTCTTTTCCCTTTCAGCAAGAGATAAATCTCCACAGATCAAATACAGAATTATTTTAAATAAAACTTAAATAAAATTGACCAATGAGCACCATGAGTCACTACTTTGTTGATCATAGGTGTGACTCATGTTTACATGGAAAACTACTTATACTGCTTCACAAGTAGAGGTAATGGAAAGGAAAGGTTGTAGTGTGATCATTTTCACTATGTTGATAAATGTAAAAACAAAGAAGAGATCAATTATTAAAAAAACAGCCTCCTCCCATATCTGGGTCCCCTCCCATATAGCCACATACAGCTTCATAATATGTTTACGAGATCTAAATAATCAGATACCTCCCCTGAAATACCCGAACAATGATGATCATACTTTATACAGTTCTTCTCTTTCCAATTGGACGTGAGTATTGCTGTAAACATTAAATTATCTTGCCATTTTACATTGACGTTTATGTACATTCAATTTGTCCTTCAGGATGTACACAAGAATATACAACAAAAACTGTTTCTGTTGGAGAAGATGTCACTCTGACATGCAGCTGGAGACGTAATTCATCAGGTTACCTCTACTGGATGAAAGTTGTTGCTGGAAATTTGCCTGAAGTCTTAGGAGCAACTTATACTTTTGGTGGCATCATTGTTAACTCTACACCTCGATTCGAAACAGAAAAAGAACAAGGAACTTTTCTTCTCCATATAAAGCAAACAGAGCTGAAAGACACTGCTTTTTACTACTGTGAGGAAATATTGGAGCTACAGAAATCCCTTCAGAATGTGACTTTTTTGAAAGTTAAAGGTAATTGGAACAATTATTATCTAACTGATGCTCAACTTTCAGTTTTTAGAAGTTTCTCTGTAGGAAAAAATGTAGGTTGCATAAATTAATTCAATTTATCCCAGCGCATTCTCTGCAGACTTGAAAATGATGTATTGTTCCGTTGTACCTCTCAGGACCAGAAGCTGAAATTACCACTGTTGTTCAAGAACTCCCATCGCTTCCAGTTCATCTAAGAGACTCCGTGACTCTTCAGTGTTTGGTCCAGTCTGAATCTGATGACCATGCAAGTTCAGATCATCACAGTGTTCATTGGTTCAAAGCCAAGTTTGATGAATCTCATCCCAGTAAACTTTATGTTCATGGAAAATCTGCAAGTAAATGTGAGAGGATTCCTGAGACCCCGTCTGTGAGGAAATGTGTCCACAACTTTTCATTGAACAATGTCGGCTCCTCTGATGCGGGAACGTATTACTGTGCCGTGGTCACATGTGGGCACCTACTGTTTGGAAAAGGAACAAAACTGGAAATTGAAGGTATTTTAACCAATGTGTCATTTAAACTTTTTCTTGTTCAGTAATTGTTTACTAATCAAAGTGAAATGTGTGCCACAATTATGACTGAGCCTTAAAGTTAAGTCACTCTTCTTGCTTTTGTTCAGTACACCTTACTATTTTCTTCTTTAATTTTCAGGATCTTTATTTGTCTCTCATTCTGTTGGGACCATTATGTTCATTGTCCTGTTGTGTGCTGCTTTGGCTATCACTGTGACAGTTATTGTCCGACTAAATCACACCAACAAGAAACTAAGGAGAGGCGCCACTGGTAAAATCTTATTCTACTGCAATCACTATCTTGTCATTATATATATGTATATATATATATATATATATATATATACATAGATAGATAGATAGATAGATAGATAGATAGATAGATAGATAGATAGATAGATAGATAGATAGATAGATAGATAGATAGATAGATAGATAGATAGATAGATAGATAGATAGATAGATAGATAGATAGATAGATAGATTCCTTTCTGTTATTTATGTTTTCTCTACATATAACACAGAAGCTGCTGCAGATTCTGAAATAGCTGCAGCTCAACAAAGTTCGGCAGTAAGTTGGGAATATTCTGAGTTGGAAAGCACATCTTGTGAGTTTTCTCCATCATAATGTTTTTTTTTTTTCCTGCAGACAAATGAAGATGGTTTGATTTATTCTGTACCAAATTTTGCAAAGAAAAAGGCTGAGCAAAAAGGAAAGAGAGACACAAAGACAGCGGGCGGACAATGCATCTATGCTGGTGTCCGGACTTCGGGGTATGAATAGCAGCGTTATCTGGTTTACAACCTGAAGAGTAACTTGATGATATATCATTCAAAACAATTCTGATTTCTTTTTTTATTGACATGAGTATATGTGAGAATCATTTTATCATACATTTAATTGGATAGTTTGACACTTTTTTACTCTGTTTGTCCCTTTGTTATATGTTAAGTCTGACAATTTACTGCTTTGTACTGTTACTGCTGTGTCTGTGTGGTGACTATCTGGATTTTAATTAGCTGAAACTGGCTCTCATAATAAGAAAATAAGAGGTGTAGCAAATTGACAAGTTGCTTAATTAAGAACAACTCACACTGGCAACAATAAGAACAAAACAAAGAAATAAATAATGAAAGATTCCTAAGTGTTATAAGTTTAGACTACGGCAAAGAGAAATTTAAAAAAGTAGTTTTTTATGGTGTGAAAACCATTTAGCATTTACTACTGAAAATAAGTTTAATTTTAAAATATTTTTATTTCTGAAACTGTTGTTGACTTTTTAAATGATTATTTAATTCTGTTTACCTAATATTTTAATATAGATGTCTGAGAATGTATTTTTTTGTTTGCAAGTGTTTTTGATGTGACTGCTACTTTTTGCCTTACTTTACAGTACAAATAAGTTTATTCTTCAACCTAGAAAAATTGACATGTAAAAAGCATAAAAATTGCATGTTGCATTGGCTCTGATAATACGTAGTATATTTGTCTGTTTTATAGAGCAAATTTTAATGTCTGCCTTTTTAACGTTTCAGTTAAATTAAGAACATCTAATCAATATTAAATTTAAATTCCCTTGAAACTGTGAGGTGCATTATTACCTTTAATAATAAACAATTTGTTCATGTTACAACTGGTGAGAAGAAACAAACTGACAGTGAATGGCAACAAAAAAATAAGTTCATTCTGGATTTGGAGATGAATAAATATGAAGACAACCACAGAAGGTCAGTAAAACTGTTAAGAAGTTAGAACACACATGTAAACAACCTGGTTGAGAAGAGGTAGATGAAACAGTGTTTATTAAAAGACTGCAAGCTATTTCATGTCAATCTAGTGTTCAAGCACAATTTTAAGCTTTATTAATGGGCTTTCCCATAGAAGTCATCAACATGATGCTCTCATAATGACTGGTTCATCTGAACATGAGAAATGTGTTTTAAAAATTTAATTTCTTATCAAACACTTATAATCATTGATTTTTCCTACTTATTTGGATAACAGCATCATGCAGTTGCTGCAGATTTTTTTAGCTGTAAATATATGATGCAAATCTCCCTTTCCACATTTTCATTTTAATTTTAACTGATGACTGCCCAGCAAGTTCAGTAAACGAGTTTGAGAGGCTTTGAACCTTGTCTCGTGGGCCATCATACTGCTGATAGCAGCCATCAGAAGAAGTGCACACTGTGGTCATAGGAAATAGGAGATAGTCAGCATCAATATTCAGATAGGCTCCATTGTTTACATTTATGGCATTTAGTATAATGCAACAGGTTCAAGTTTTCACAAACAAAGTTCAACAAAAGTCTATTTCCCAAACCATTTCAACACCAGAAGCAGCCTGTACTGTTGATACAAATCAGAATGGATCTATACCTTTGTATAATTTATGCTGGAATCTGAAACTCCTATCAAATACCACTGCTCATTCGATCAGAGAACCTTTTTTTTAAACTGCTGTGGTTCAATTTGGTTGAGCCTGGGTCAACCAAAGCCTCAGGTTTCTGTTTTAAGCTGACAGGAATAGCACTCTTTGTTGTCCTCTACTGCTGTCACTCATCTGGTTCAGTGTTTGGCCTGTTGTGTGTCAAGAAGAGGTATTCTACATACCTTGTTTCTTTTTTTGTCCATTCTTAGCAAACTCAATAGATGAGTTATGTGTGAAAACCACAGTAGATCAACAGTTCCTGCAATACTCAGAACAGCACTACGGTTTAACAGTTGAACGTCATTATGTTGGCTGCGTAGCATGCAGGAATACTCATCTGGACATGTGGGATGAGGATACCTGCAGAGAGTACCCAAACATTATGCTAAAGTAAGTGCATATTAATTGAGCAACAACATATTTTTGCTCCAATAAAGGGATTGGTTGATTACTGCCTTGTTATTGACTGATTCATTTAATTGCTGTTTAAAAAACAATTAAACAGGTGTACTTAGTGAATTGGCTGGTGAGTGTAAGAAGTGTTATATCTCATTCTCAATATCAGTTTGTGTTGGCAAATACGTTCAACAAGCTAACCTGAGGAAGCAACTGGAAGAGAAGATAATAAATTGCAATTGTAAATTACTGAAAGGCCATCACCATTAGCGGTGCTTCTGTGGTTTACAGAGAGATATAGTTTCAATACACTTTGAAGTATATTGTGTAAGTTGTGTAAAATACATGCGGGTTTGCAGGTCAGAAAAACTATATGAATCAACTTTAGGTGGCAGCGTAAAAGTCTTATGCAAAATGTCTTCATGCATCCATAAGAACCCTTTCAATTATGAGTTAAACTTGCAAAAAAAGTCTGAAATAAGACAAAATTTTAAAATAGTTGTGGTTTGAGTATGCGAGTGGCCATTTCCTTTTGATGTCAGGAAATAACGGTTCAAAAGCATTTCTTGGAAAGAGACAACACAAAGCGTTTTGTAACTTTTGCACCTGTTTTTTTCTTTGGAGGGGGAGGGCGGTGGTTGAGTAGTTTCAGAGATTAAATAGTTTCACTCTTAAGTTGCTATCACATGGGGTGCTATCTTGTCATGTATCCCCATGAAGAAACGTTACATGGCTTTATAAGGGGGGAACTTAAGTGGGGAGCTTCGATTCCTCCAATGCTACTTTCATGTACTCCTGTATTGATTTGTACATATGCAGAGCATGTGTGTGTATTATGTTGTTTGTGTTTAACTGTGTCAGAACTGAGTATGTTACTTGCCATGAATCCACCATTTCAATGTATTTTGTTTTATAAATTACAAGAGGAACTGACTGATTGGGGAATTACGTTCTAGCACTGCCCCTAGGGGTTGGGAAATTATTAGCACACCTAATTATACCATCCTGAGGTGAGAAAAGCACCTACAAAGCATAATTTCACTGATTCTGTAACCACTGTGGGTTTTAAATTCCGGTGATGCTAACGCACTGTTATTTCTTTTCAAGTCAAGATGCATTGACATGTAGGCTTATCTGGTATTTACATTTTATAAGCTACAAATGCATATGAAGAAAAATTGCACACAAATCTATGGAACTTTTATAGAAGAGTTATTTGTCAATGGCATCATGGCATCAAAGTCTATTCTTCGAGCTCCCTGTAGCTCAAAGAATAGACTTTAAAATACTGTTGTTAGTTTATAAATCACTGAACGGCTTAGCACCACAATACATTAAAGATCTGCTGTTGTTGTATCAACCTTCCAGACCTCTCAGGTCCTCCGGTTCTGGTCTGCTCTGCATCCCCAGAACCAGAACCAAACAAGGAGAAGCAGCTTTCAGCATCTATGCACCACAAATTTGGAACAAACTTCCAGAAAACTGTAAAACAGCTGAAACACTGACTTCTTTTAAATCTCAACTGAAAACCCACCTGTTTAGAATTGTATTTGAAATGTAATCAATTCTATATTGCATTGTGATTCTGGGTTTGTAATGATGTAAAGCACTTTGAAATGCCTTGCTGCTGAAATGTGCTATACAAGTAAAATTTGATTGATTGATTGATTGATTGATAACACACCAATTAATCAAAAATGCTAATAAAATTTTAATCTGCATCATAATACTTCATAGTCTACAAAAGAGAACTAGGGCCACTAAAAAAACAAACAAAAAAAAACTAATTCTAACTTTCATCAGAAGATGAAATAAAAAAATCTGAATTCTAATAGACAAGTTTGCTTTACATTAAGAAAAAAAAAATATTTCAATGCAATTGCAATGTTTTCAATAGCAAAAGCAAATGCTATTTTCTTTTCTTTCTTTTTTTTAATAAAAAGTGAATACTTTATGTCCAACTTAAAAGGGGCAGTTTTTTCAGTTTTCCTGAAATTATTTTAAACTAGTGCATCACCCTTTTGCTAAAGGATCTTACAAAAAATAGAAACGGTTGTTTTGCCCCTTTTTAAAACAGACTACAAAACCTCAAAAAGCTGACATGCAGAAGACACCAGCATGACAGGAAATGAAGCTATAAAATCGGCTTTCGTGTGGGTTCATCAGGCAGTTGGACATGTCATGTCCACCACGAACCACAAACAAGTCTCACTCCATCAGGATGATGCACATGTGGATTGTTTTGATTTTTCTGGATCAAGGAGGTAAGTACTATTCACATTATTCGAATAAAATCTTATCTTTGTTTTAATACAAAAACAGCATTTTAAGTTTATTTTTTCTCTAGAATATTTTGTTGTCCCATTTAAGTCTCGTTTATCTCGTTTATAGACAACATTTCTGCTGAAATATTGTCACATGTACGGGGATAAATTTACATTGAAATTGGAACTGATGTTTTTAGCTGTTATTAATGGTAATTATTTTTGGATTATGCAGATTCACTGATTTCAGTGACCACAGGCCAACTAGGTGAACCAGTAACCTTTACTTGTTCGCTTTCTGATTCGGACTACAGTAACACTCGAGTAAAGTGGTATAAACAGACTAATGGAGATACTCTAAGATTGATAACAATCCTGATGAAGGGAAATACCCAGTCATTATTTGAGAAAGGGTTTTCTCCCTCACGGTTTTCTGCAAACTATACCACATTCAAGAGCACGTTGACTATCCTCAAAACCTTTAAAGAAGATGAAGCCCTGTATCACTGTGCAGTATCTACCTGGAATACAGATGAGTGGTCTGGGACTTATTTGTCTTTGAAAGGTAATGCATTTTATAAGACTCATTTCATGCCTAAAAGAGGCAATTACTCAAACAATTTCTGAACTTATTTTTTCTCTCACATTTAGACATAAATACAAGACCATTAAACTACAGTGTTGTTCAGTGGCCAACAGTATCAGCCCCACTTCAGCCTGGGGACTCTGTTACCCTCCAGTGTTCAGTCCTACCTCATTCCCAGACTGGATCCTGTCCAAATGAACGCAGGGTGTCCTGGTTTGGAGTCAGAAAAGACACTTTCCGTGGAAGCATCATCTACACAGATCAAAATGCATCTTACAATTGTGACAAGAAACCTGACACATCATCAGATTCTAAAAGATGTGTTTATCACTTCTCAAAGAATGTCAACTCTGATGATAGTGGGACTTACTACTGTGCACTGGCCATGTGTGGGGAGATTATATTTGGAAATGGAACCAAACTTGAAATTGAAGTCAAAGGTAAGAGTACAATAGTTAATGATAGGTATTTACCAAAAAGTCTCTAACAGTTAATAAACTAAAATTAATTTCTGTGGATTATATATATTTATGTATGTATTGCATAATTGTTTTCAATTTCTGTTAAATAAAAGTAGTTTTTATGGGTTATATCTTTATGTGTAAGACGGCTACAGGTGGCCAAATTATGGCGTGCTTCTGATGTGTACTCTTGTGGCTGTAAGTGGGTTTGCCGTTGTTATTACCATTATCAGGACAAAAGGGGATTTCTGGAAAGGTAAGACAGCATACATTTTCACAACTAATTTTGGAAGCATTGTAATCAAGCTTTGGTATTTGTTTATTTTTTTTTTATTTTATCTGTGAATTTTCCTCTTGTATTTTACAGTTGATAATTGTCTACAAGAAAAAGTTGAAAAGCAGAAACTAAAGGTAATATTTTCAAAAAACACATATTATTTACTGACATACATATGTCCATCATTTCCATGCTAAACGATAAGATTTGGGTTTCCGCTGATTTCCAATAATTCCCTGATTTGTCTCTTTTCAGTTCAGTTCAAATTTATTTAATCAAGAACAGCACATTAAACAATGTTGCAAACTAAAAACAGAGTAACCATCATTTTGTACATCGGTTTTCTAGCCACAGGCTAATATG
The DNA here is from genome assembly GCF_002775205.1 of Xiphophorus maculatus. Lineage (NCBI taxonomy): Eukaryota > Metazoa > Chordata > Actinopteri > Cyprinodontiformes > Poeciliidae > Xiphophorus > Xiphophorus maculatus. Next base: position 12,049,496 of record NC_036465.1, on the reverse strand, counting down.
CAAACCCAGTCCTTGGTTCGACCTTTTTTTAAAAGAGTGACATTTACTGTGGTGGCGCAGGGGGTTAGCACGCCCCACGTTTGGAGGCCTTAGTCCTCGACGCGGACCCCTGGTCCCGATGACCTTTGCCGCATGTCTTCCCCCCTATCTTTGCCCTCTTTCCTGTCTGCCTACCGTCACAAAAAATACGAGCCACTAGTGCCGCAAAAACTCTTCGGAGAAAAAAAAGAGTGAAATTTAAATACATTTTTATTATTCACAGTCACATTATTAATACGATCACTACTAATGTGTGTTTCTTTAGTAGTTTCATTGGTTTTATGTCTGTCCGTCTGTTTCAAGCACTTTCGCTACTGGCTGTATAAAAAGTGTTCAGTAACCGATATGATGTATAGGTTATTGGTGTGAATTCTATAAAGTTGAATAAATGTCGTTATTTAAATCTGTCACTGAAATTATTATTATTATTATTATTTTTTTTTTTACAGAAAGAAGAGGACACACGTATTTACTCTACTGTTGTCTTTGGTATAATAAAAAATACAAGTCAAGAAGGAAAAGATGAAAAAGCAGTAAAGAGGGAGAAAATCTATGGCGCTCTAAAACCATAGCACGGAGTTAGCTTTTGAAATACTGATCTGTCCAGGCGAGCGGAGATAGCTTTTGAAGTCAAACTGAATATTTTAAAAGACCCATTCTCATAAAACTGATGGAGGAGAATGTGCCAATTGTGAAAGCAAGAAAATGGATCAAATACTGATAACCCTGTTTCCTGTTTTGTCTTCCTGTTTTTTTTTCCCTGTTTTAGAAAAGTGAAACCATAAAGAAGAAATCTTCTGCTCTCTGTTTGTTATCAAAGTATTAAATAAAATTTGATCAAAGTTTGCATGTTCCTTTTTTTGTACAATGAATGAACCATATACACTAGGGTTATTATTTACACTGACTGATTGTATTTGCAATTAATTTTTAATAAACAAAAGTCTGTTACTTCAAAAGATATTTGTAATTTATGTCCAGCTTTTTCAGACATTTTATCCAATGTATATAAAATGTCGGTTTTATCAATAAGTTCAGTGCATGAAGTCATAGGATTTGCGAAGGCCAGCATGATATCTCAGGTTCTTTCCCCAACTTATCTATGGAGAAATAGAATATATTTGTTTTTATTTTCATCTGACAATATAAAACAATAATATAAAGATGTAAATGCATAAATGATTTTTTTAATTTAGTGTGTTATTGGTATGAGGAGCTTTAATAACAAATTAATTTCTTTTAAACACATCTAAGATGCAACTGATCTATTTTCAAATATTCCAATAATACCCAAAGGATTTTAAAAACATAAAACAGTTACCAGTGCAAGTTTTCATGCACAGTATTACCCATTTTGGGGATTGGCAACGTAATTACTATAATACGGGAAATGGGTAAAATACAGTTGTTCACACAAACACATCAGCTGTCACTTCATAGTGCAAAACAAAGGATCTTTTTCAAATGTATGCCAAAGTAAGTTTACATATTTTATATTTTACAGTAAAAAGCACAAATGGCTCCATTTTATTGTGAAGCCTTTATTGTGAACAATTTCTGTACGAAGACATTTTATATTTAATCATATAAGAAATGTTTGCAAAAAGCCTGGTTAAAAACTTACATGGTCAAATCTACAAAACTTTAAAACCAGCAAATGCACAATGTTAATTTGTTGTCAGTCAATGCATGTTGTATCCAAACTCTACACACACAAGTGCTGCTCTAAGACATTTCATGCAGTGTGGGATGACCTCCTCTCACAGCTGAGTACACACACTCTGGTGGTGATTCTATCCTCCTCTTCACGCCTTTTGTCTTCCTTGTGGAGAAATTAAGAGCTACATAATTGGCTTCATCTCCACGAGCGCCCTGCAAACAATAATTTAATATTATTTATTATCAATATGCACATTTGGCTACAGGTACGTTTTCGAACTTTGTTAAGGCTATAAACAAGTTCATACCCTTAATTTGGGTATTGCCATTTTGTCTATTCCTACGTCTTTTGCGTTAGTTTTGCTACAACTGCTTTTCAACCAATCTAACATATAATTAAATTCATTTTACATTTTTTGGTTGTAATCCCTGTTTGGGCTTGATGACTTGAAATATCATCTGGATCTATCATAAAATCTAGACCACATTAATGCAAAAGTAAATGACTTGAATGTTATTTATTGAACTAATAAATTCATATTTTGTAGTAGCACACCATGGGTAAATTCTAGAAATTACTGATCTTTAACAGGAACAAAGGTTGATGCAAATCAACCCATTGTGGACAGCACTGTTTCATACCCAAAACCTTTAAATAACAAACAACCAGAACTATGAAGGTACAAAATGACAAACGCGTGCAAACCAATTTTTTGTACTTTCAATAATTCATTGTTTTTTATACCATCCCACTAGCTCACTATAAAGTTGACAATTATAATTCATCAGTAATATATAACTTCATTGTTGGGTAATTTGAAAATTACCCAACAATTATGCAGAAAATGTTAAATATTTTAATACAGCTGTAAATTTGACAAGCCAGCTCTACCAGACAGGGATGTCAGAATTCTGCTGAATCGGGAAAAATTACAATAAGTGTATTCTTTTTTAAATTTGGTGCAATGTGGCCACAAGAGACTTACTGTGTCTGTTGCCTGGTCCCTCGATGACTTGCATCGTCCAGATGGGTCTGTATCTGCCCCTGTCAACAAAAAGTAAAGCTGTCAGAAAGAGCTGAAATTAAAACTTAAACGTGCAAAATCAACCTTTTATTACTAAACTGCTATTTTAGTATTTATTGCAAAAGCAGAATTCTGTTTTTATAATAAGAGTACTGGTTTTAATACAAAAAATATATATATTTTACTTTTGTAATAAACTGAATGAATGGTGGTTTTTATATATGTATATTACATGTATATTTGCATGATTTTAGCTGCAACAATAGTTTTTTCCATATTTATTTATTTAAAAATATATTAGAACCACACCGTAACAAGCAAAACAGAGGAATACATGCTGAAATCTACATGTAGTTACCATTCTTCTTTTACCATCGATCCTTGTCTGTCTGGACAAACAGAGAGATAGATACATAGATATAGAGAAAACTATTATTGTGCTTTCTTATATATGTGTATGTAAGTACAAGATTCAGCCAAAGCTATTTTGGACTGCTATAGTAGTCGCTGGCTTAGATTGTTGAATGACAAAACTAGATCTTAACATGTGCTATGAATGTGTCATGAACTGTTGTGGTGAAAGCGGTGAGGGAATCGCAGTAGACCCAGATGAGATGAATGATGCAAGTTTAATGATGAAAATAGGCTTAAACAATTCCAAAAGTCCAAAAAACCTGGCAGCATAGTCGAGCGGAAGGCTAAGGCTCAGCACTGGTAGCAACAGGCTACACGCATGGACAAGACGCATTGACAAGGACCCGACAGAGACGCTGAGACACAGGTGACATTAAATACACAGGAGGGTAATCACAGAAACGAGACACACCTGGGAAACAATCAAGGGGAATCAAGGGACAACACGAAGACTCAGGGACACAGGAAACTCTAAATAAATACACAGAAAAACACAGATCCTGACAGAATGAATCATGAAATCCACATTGTGAAAGGGTTGCTAGATCTATATTTACAAGTAGGTACATGACATATACATGAAACCTTGGCATATAAGCAATATATAAATGTGCAACAAAGGAAGAATGAATTTTCTAAATTAAAATGTACAACTGTTTTTTAGATGCAACAGATATGGTCTAAAATCCATCTTTTGCCAGGAAACAGGAAGGATCATAATTTATAAAACCCAGGAGAATTTATTTTAACAGGTAAATTTAGCCAAATTCAATGGATGTACATGTGCTGTCAAACATTGTTGCTTTTAATAGATTGCAGTACTAAAAGCCAATCTGTGTTATTCCATCAAATAAATAGTAGTTCATTTTCAGTTGCAAATTCAGTTACTAAGTCTATCATATTTGTAAATTCAAATATTTCCCTTCTCTAAAACTTTACAAATATTCTGCACACTTCACACTAAGTACCCTCTGATTTCCTATTCTTTTTTCATAGAGCAAATTAGAAACTCATGCTAAACCTGATCCACTACAGTTGCGTTTCTTATAGGAAAAATAAATTGTTCAGCTATAACTGAGAGTCTTTGCATCATTTCAAAAATATTACAGAACCTATTAAAATAGGAGAGAAGAAATTCATGCATAATTTATCATAGAGTGCTGAGTAAAAAACTTGAAATAGATGTAATAGCATACGTTTTTTTATGTTTGAATTTAAACAAAAAATAGTTCATGATCTCATGTACCATTAACTTTGGAACAGTTGTACAGTTTATGTCAAACCTACCTTCACAATGTCCAACAACTCTTAGTTTTATGTAGACAATAAGAGCAACAATTAGAGTCACGCAGCACGCCAACAACACACTAAGTACAAGAACAGATGGACTGAGACATAAACCTGAAAGAACAAAAAGTTAAAGAAGAGACCATTAGTTGTGTATGTATTAGTAATAATTACTGAGTACACCATATCGGTTAAGTGTGAAATTATGAATTGAGTAAAAAAATAAAATTGTGTATTCATCCCAGGTATTTGGGTTTTGATTGAAACCAGACAAAGCTATTTTAATTTGACCGAGCAGAAACATGACTGAGAAGAAAACAATTTAATTTAAAAAAAAGTTTCAGCTCCCGATAATCTAAATAATCAAATTGTGTTTTTTAATTCAGATGAACTATATTAATTGTAAACACCAAAATGTTATATACTCTGTATTTATTTCAAAAAAATTGATCATTTTCATAACACAACTTTTAGCTGTTTATTGACTATCAATAATTTGTACATAACATACGTGTTATGTAGTCTCACTATAAAAACAGTACTTTTTAAAAATAAATAGAATTTATTTGACTTACTTGTTTCTACTTTAGTTCCTTCTCCAAACAGGATCTTCCCACATGTGACCACAGCACAGTAATACATTCCAGCATCTGAGGAGTTCTGTATAGTTTTTGACAGTCGGTAGTCACAGCTCCTTTGCTGAGCATCACAGCTGTTTTTGTTAGTATAAATAAAGCTTGAATGAGAGGCTCCGAATCCGACTCTGAACCAGAACACATTGTTTTCAGCTGGACATTGACTGGAGTTTACAGACGTCTTGGAGAGAAGAGAACAATGGAGATTAACTGTGTCCCCGTCCTGGACTGATGTCGTCTCTGGAGTTTGTCTGACATGAGTCAGTGTTCGACTGTCATGATCTAGGATGCAGTAAAAATAAATAGATTGTTAATAAAGACTATATTATGAAAATCTTGTCTGGCCTCTTTGATCTCTTTGAATAACAACAGAGCTCACCGTTTACGGCCAAGTATATCCCTGCAGCAAAACTCTGAAAATAAGCACTCCCACTTTGACAGAAATATGCTGCTTCATCCTCTTTACTGATATTCTTGATAGTAAGAGAGCACTGAGAATCCCCCGCTGTTAAATTAAAGCGACTGTTGTTAAATTGTTCACTCAGTTTTTTTTCTGTCAAGCTTCCTGTGGCAACTGTCTGGAGCATATGTCCAAGCGGCTGCTTGTACCAGTAGAAGAATTTGCGCTCGGTCTTTGTAACTGGACAATGCAGAGTAACATTCCCGCCAACTTCAACCAGTTTCAAAGAGATCTGATGAGGAATTTCATCAGTTTGACTCAGGGCTGGAAAAAAAATGGAGATGATTAAAAATTAAAAATTAAAAAGCCCATTGCATAACTTTACAAAGCTGTACTGAAACAAAACTTCTCTTAATTTGTGATCTAATAAATGTGAACATACTGAATAAAGGTGGTACTTACAAGCCATAGAGAGAAAAAACAGAGCAGATAGTTTTTTGGCCATTGTGTTGAATGAAAAGAAAAACAACAAACGTACAAAAAAACACCAGTCTAACACTACTCATTCCTTCCTCAGTAAATGAAGGTTTAGCCTTATGATCTTCAAGGTGTCAAAGAACAAATAGTTCTGATTGGCTAAAATGGTAGAAGTGCACTCCCTTCAAAAACAAGCCAGTCTATGATTGAAATAAACAAACAAAGGTGAATAAATTTTCAGAAATTATGAATGTCTTAATTTTGATATAAAACAAAAAGACAAATAAAGGCACTGCCCGAATTTTCATAGGTAATTATTTTAAATAGATATAGAGGTTTACACTGAAAATACACCTCTTTCTCTGTCTCTTTATATATATATATATATATATATATATATATATTAGTAATAGTGGAGGTTGTTTTGGTATTGATTTTAAAAGCTTGAAAGGAGAATGTGACTCGCATGTAAAACGGGGCAAAAAAGTTGATTCTTTTCTAAAGTAGTTAACGTCCATTACAGCTATTTTTTTGTTCCAGTTGTTGCCTTCACAGCATCATCTGGAGAGATGTTGCTCACAGTTGGTCAAATGAACAAAACTGGTGGCCATTTTGTGAAAAATAAACTTCACACCTGTAAGATGATTAACTCTGCGATTGGACCGTGATGAGAGTCAGCATATGGTTTTCCAACTCCTGCATTTACAGTATATACAGTGTTTGATCATAACATTCTGATATTGGTTGGTACTGTGTTAAAACTAGTTCAGATCATATTAGATAAACCAGAACACAAATCAAGGCAAATATGACACATGAGATTCCTCAAGGCTCCATTTTGGGCTACTCTTATTCAGTATTTTTGTGATCCCACTACTTTAGAACATTGAGTATCACATCATCGAACACAACACGTATATTGATGATCAGTAGTGATTTTCGATCATAGCACATGCATGATTCATTTGCAATGTGGATACAGAGTGGAATAGTTCTCTGACCGTAGGAAGTATACTGCAGAACAACTGTGAGACTGACTACAGTGCTTAGTGCAGGGGCTCAAACCAGCACTTTCTGCTCACTCAAGACAGTTGGTACAGAGCAATTGGTGCTTTCACAAGTCTTAATTAACAGAGCAAAGTCACTAATTTCTTTTTCTGAAAATAAAATAGTGAAAAAAAAGAAAGAAGTTGTTAATGGGGACTGAAACGTTGCTAACTATAGCAACAAAATAGATTAGCTGGCAACATTGTTTTCCCCCATCTTGACCACACCTTCACTGCTCATCCACACACTTGTCCCAAAGTGTCTATTCACTTTGGTGAAAGTCAGGGCCGGGGTTATGTTATTACATCGGATTTAGTTTAATTTTAATCATATGAAAGATACTGTTTTCTATTAAAATAAACTTACCATATTCACAGAAGCGAGAGCTTTAAAACAAACATCTGCATCCTTTATAAGTTTCACCCTCTGGAGAGGAGCAGATGTTGGTCAAATGTAAATAAATGAAGATGGTAATTCAGTCAGTTTTACTTCCACAGTATTGAGGAGTGATGGTGTAGCTTTGAGAAAAAACAGGGTAACATAATTTAATATCCAGATAAACCAAACTGATCCACAATACAGTGGAACAGCTGTATGGTGTCATAATAGGTAGAAGTGTTCATTGAACATTGTGATTTAATTTTTTTATGTGTTTTTTGTGTGTGTAATTTTCAAGGTGTTTCATGGTGCTAGAAATTGTTCAGGAGAAACAAATGTTAACCTGAATGTCACAAAAGGAAAATAAAAACGTCACAGACTCTCTTCTTTAATGTTTGATGTCAAAGGCCAATAATAACAATAATAATACATCCAACTTATATAGCCATTTTACAACACTCAAAGACGCTTCACCAGAAAAGGAAAAACAGACAGTTTATAAATTGTTTGACCAACAGGGGGCACTCAGTCTATGTTTAAGACATTGGGTTTAAAGCACAAGATGATCCAGTAGGCAGAAAGTACAGCAGAAGGAAAACAAGATGGTTGTTCCAGGGTACATTTTCACTTACACACCACAGAACTAAAGTCTATTACCTTACTTCTAATGTACACAATGTATATAACAAGGTCCTAATAATATGTGAGGGAATTTGTAAAACTAGCTAATGTGACATTTTCCTTGCTTTTATGGAGTAACATATATTTACGTTGAACTGGTTGCAGAGATATTTGTCAATTTCATGTCAATTAGGAATCACAACCTGTTTTGGTGTGAAAGGCTTTACATATTTTGTAGTTTAAAAATGCTTGATTATGTGTATACCATGTTTGAACCACTGTTCGTATTGTGAATTAAGAAACTGATGAGCTGGAACTGGTGCTACTAGAAACGTACCTAATATGTACCCCATTTTAATAAGTATTACATGTATTCCACCACTGCAACATAAAAGTAGTATTAACAAATATTTAATCACAGTGTATAAACAGCATGCATAATATTATATAAATATTTAAAAAAAACTTCACATAAATGCCTTTTCACCCCTTTTTGCTTGTTAAAAATGATGTAATAATTCTGGAAAAAAATAAACACAGATAATTCTATGAAAAAAAATTGTACATTATTAGGTAAGATTATAGAAAGAAAAATTATACAGTGAAGAGTCACTCATGTCTAAAAATAACATCTTGCAACATTTAGAGCAGAAAGTTTCTGTTGTCTGCTTTACAAACCTGAACACAAAGAAAGCTTACAAGAAATGTTTTGAGTATTTTATACATTTAGAAGAACAGATATTCTCTTCTCAAAAATTAAAGTCAGTTGATAGACGATAATGCCCCATTTCTTCCTTCTTGCAGTGCAGAAAAACTTAGTCAGCAGATTCCTATTTGGATCCTTAAAAAAAATTGTTTCAAGAAATATCAGAACTGGGATGTATTTCATATGGCTGAGTTTTCAAAATATAGCAAAAAAGAACTGCAAGTTTTGTGTAAGAAAATTAATACACTTGAGTATTAATTTGCTCAAGTGTAGTAACAAGCATGTTCACAAAGGTGAACATGCTTGTTACTACATGCCGTGTTAGTTGATCAAATTAGTAAAAGACAGAAAAGTAAAAATATTCTAAATTGATGTAAACTCAACTGTTTCTTTATTTTTTGCTAATTCTCAAAGAATTGAGCAGGTGTTTTGTGATATTCTACCAGCAAAAGGTTTTGTAATAAACTTTAACAGTTTAGAAACAAAAGTATAATCTTACCTTTAATCTCTGGAGAATATAAGAATTGAAATCACAATCACACAAAGACCCAACAGCACAGCCAAGACAATTAGAACAGGTGCCAAAGGTTTACCTTGCAAAACAGATAAATACATTATTAAATAAATAAGTACATATCAGATGTTATTTGTTAAGCTTTAATTCAATTATTAAATGTGTTTCTGACAAGCAAATTTACTTGAATAAGAAATTGTTAATAAATGCATATTTGGTCAAATAAACAGATTTTAATACTAAGATTACGCTAACTATTAATCTATAAAAATCTAAAAATAAAATGGTGTGTGATTCTACTTTTGTCCCCAAGAAAGAACATAAGTAAAAGTGTAAATTTATCAGCTCTGAGTAGGGAAATGTACAGAACGACCTTGAAGTTATGATGTCACACAGATGTTGGTACTTCACATCACAGGATTTAAACTGATGATGAAATGTTGTATAAAAAACCATATTTTTTCAAAAGCAAAAAAAAACAAAAACTTTTTTAATAGTTTATCTTGGTTCGCACACTGACAGCTCTCAGTCTTCAGCCAGACCTGATATCTAGAACAGAATGAAACTGTAAGAAAAAAACAAAGTTAGTGTTTCAAAGTGCATCTAATTTTTTATACATACTTGTCTCTACTTTGGTTCCTTCTCCAAGCAAGATCTTTCCACATGTGACCACAGCACAGTAATATGTCCCAGTATCTGAGGAGTTCTGTATAGTTCTGGACAGCTGGGAGACACAGCTTCTATTACTACTCCTGTTCTTCTGGGTGTAAATAAAATTCAGATGTGATTCTCCAAATCCAGCTCTGAACCAGTACACATTGTAATCAGATAGATTATGACTGGTGTCTCTACTGCTGTATAGAAGAGAACAGTGGAGATTAACTGTGTCCCCCTCCTGGACTGATGTCGTTTCTGGAGTTTGTCTGACATGAGTCAGTGTTTGACTCTTACATTCTAAAATGTAATAAAAATAAAAAAAACAAACTGTTAGACTATTACATGGAAATCTTGTCTGACCTAAAATTAGATGTTTGTTATAACATAACAGAGCTTACCGTTTACGGCCAAGTATATCCCTGTAGAAAATCTCTGAAAATAAGCAGTCCCACTTTGACAGAAATATGTTGCTTCATCCTCTTTAATGATATCCTTGATAATAAGAGAGTATTGAGAATCTCCTGCCGCAAATTTAAAGCGGTTGTCGGGAAATTGTTCACTCAGTTTCTGTTCTCCTAAAACTGATGTAGCAACTGTCTGGAGCATATGTCCAAGCGGCTGCTTGTACCAGTAGAAGAAGTTGCCATCCTTGTTAGAACCTGGACAACGCAGAGTAACATTCCCGCCAACTTCAACCACTTTCAAAGGGATCTGATGAGGAACCTCATTAGTTTGAGTCAGAGCTAAAAAGTGAGGTAAATGTTAAATATTAGCCATACATGAGACACTATACTGTACAGAGAAGCTCTTTAATTTATTAAAATATTTTATGTAAAGCTGTATACTTACATGCTGCCGTCAGAAGAATCAAAGCAGTGAGTTTTCTAATCATTGTGACAAAATGCATTTTGCAGAACTGACAACTTGCTACTCAAATGAAGGTTTACTCAAAATATCTTCAAAGTCTGTATAGTGAACACTGTTGTGATTGGCTGAAAAGTGGAGAGTGCACTCCCTCTAATGTTACAGCCTATATGGGCTGCTCAAACATCCCTTAATGATCAGCGTTATAATCCTCTTTATTCAAATATCAATTGAATATAGTGACTGATAATGTTTTTATGTGAATGTTTAGTTTTTAATTGTGAGAATTTCTCAAAACGATGTGGTTTTCTGTCTAAAAAAAACTGAAAGATGAATTGATTCAATTGTAAAGTGATAGCATGTAGTATTTAGATAATTTAATACTGAAAAGAAGATTGATTTATCCCTACATTGAACACTGAAAGGGAACCTGGTAATTTTTTAAGTTAAATATAAAGTTTAACCAAAGATTAAAGAGGTTCAGGAAAAGATCCATCATGGGATTGTTGGGTTCTGACTTGAGAGAACTTGAAAACTTCTATTCGATTTGAAATGTTGGCAGAGGAATTGGGTTGAGCAGAAAGTGAAAAGGGAAAAGGTTTGCTAGGCTAGGAGCTTCTAAGTTTGTATTTTTGTTTTGTGTTTGGAGGGTTCTTCCAGATACACAGCTCAATGAAGCGCTTGGCGACAGAGTTGGGCAAGAAGAGCAAAGGAAATGGACCATTGGGTTTATCTGAAAACATATCAGTGAATATGAAGAAATCCTGAGGGTCAGTCACTGGGTAATATCATGTAGTACAATTAGAGAATAATTCTGAGGTCATTCTCAAATATCATAAAGAAATCTAATTTCACATGGGGTTGGTTGGTTGGCTGGATGGATGGATGGATGGATGGATGGTTGGTTGGATGGATGGATGGATGGATAGAAACATGCAATGTTCTCACAGTGAATTATTGAACAATGTGAAATCTTTATTGTGAACAATTTTTATACAGAGTTACTTTTTATACCATCATCCAATTCTATGAGAAGAAGTTTGAAAAAAAACATGGTTTAAAACATTTTAGTAAATTTTAGTAAAATTTGCAGAGATGCAAAACCAACAAATGCACAATGTTAATTTGTTGTCAGTCATGCAAGCATGTTGTGTCCAAACTCTACACACACAAGTCCTGCTCTAAGACATTTCATGCAGTGTGGGATGACCTCCTCTCACAGCTGAGTACACACACTCTGGTGGTGATTCTGTTCTCTTCTTTACACCTTTTGTCTTCCTTGTAGAGAAATTAAGAGCTACATAATTGACTTCATCTCCACGAGCGCCCTGCAAATAATTATTTTGCATTACTTACTGTAATAAAGCACATTATTAATGTCATGTTCGAGCTTCGCCAATTGATATCCCCATTTTGAGTATTGCCATTTTGTCCCATCCTGCTTCCACTTTGTTACTTCACATAAAGCATTTCAAAATGTATCGTCACACCATGGAGTGACGCATCTTTGGTGTGGTTAGGTATGTTGTTGAATTGTGGTGATAGTGTATCAGACATATACTTTAATATAATTTTACCATAACTGAAATATGCAACTCATTCTGATTTATTTTGGTTCTGATCCATGTTTGGGCCAGATGACTTGAAATACCATCATCCGATTTTATGAGAAAAAGTCTGTAATGTCTCTATCACATTAAAGCAACAGTGAATGACCTAGATGTTACTTATTGAACTAATAATGCAAATTTTGTATTGGCAGACCATGGGTATATTATATAAATAACTGATTCTTGATCAATACAAATCACATGATAGAGAACAATGTTTTATACCTAAAAACATCAGGTAAGAAACAGACAAAACAATAAAGGTACAAAATGGCAAAGGTGTACAATAACCAATATCCTGTAGTTCCAGTAACCTAACATTTTGTTTTATAATACCGTCACACTTGCTCATGATGAAGTTTATAATTAAAATTAATCAGCAATACCTTCACTGTAGTAATACCATTCTTCCTAATGGTATTATAACCTAATACCATTAGGTAGAAAGCCTGAATTGTCTTGAAAATTTACAATAACTGTATTCGTCTTTAAATTTGACGCATTGTGGCAATCAGACTTACTGTGTCACTTGGTTGGTTTCCCAATGTCTTCTGTCGTCCAGACGGACCTGTATTTGCCCCTGTCAACAGAAATAAATCTGTCAGAATGAGCCAAGATTAAAACTAAGATTCACTAGAATTTATCGCATCGTGTTCTGTGAATGTACAAGTGAATGTTTTCAATTTTCTTTTTGGATTTGTACAATTTTATCTGTAGCAAATCACTTTTTCAGTTTTCCAATTTATATTATATTATGTTTATTTAAAAAAAGATATATAAGAGATATATAACATATACAGGCACACACTCACACACACATGCATAAATATGAAACAGGAAGGTTCATAATTAAAACCCAGATCTATCTAGCAAAACGCAATATATGCGCACATGCTGTCAAACATTGCTGCCCTCAACAGTAGACTAAAGTACTAAACTTTTCTACCACAAAGAAAATAGATTGCAAATTTATTTGCAAAGACTATCAGATTTCTAAATATAAATATTTCCCTTCTCTAAACCTTCGGAGTATTCTGAAATTAACTAACACTATTGCAGCTGTTGATTTCACGATCAAGGTTTTATCAAAGAGAGAATCAGGTCAGGCTAAATCACATCCACTACAGCTAGGAAATAAAACTTTCAGCTTTAACTATCAAATAGAAAATTTATATTGTATCAAAATGATTGCACAAGTTAATAAAATAGGAGAGAATAAATTAATACATATATTATACTGACTAGGCACTTGAAATAGTTCTAATAGTATACATTTGAATATGCTTAAATTTAAACGAACCTTAATACCCTGATAGAAATAACTCAAAATCTCATGTACCTTTGTTATTGGAAGAGTTCTGTATATGACAAACCTACCTTCCAAATGTCCAAAAACTTTTTGTTTTATGTAGACAATAAGAGAAATAATTAGCGTCACACAGCACGCCAACAGCACACTAAGTACAAGAACAGCTGGATTGAATTGTGAACCTGAAGGAGCAAAAAAGACAAAGAAGAGACTTTTAATACTGTATGTATTAGTAATAATTACACTGAGTTTTTTCAAGCACTCAGAGATCAAATGGTTCATAATAAATGTTCCGTTAACTAAGTCGAGCAAATTAAGTTGGACATAAATATATCATATCAGAGAGGTATGAAGTATTTAGTACATAAGAGTAAAAAAGGGGAATTGTTTGTCCTGAGCATTTTGCTTTTACTTTCAACCAAGAAAAGAAATTCTAATATTACAATATTCAGGGATGCAAGAAAAAGCATGCTCCAGGAAACAAATTTTGTCAGACGTTGTCAGTTGTCTTCATCAGATAATCTAAATAATCAACTTTTCCTTTTCAGATGAAATATCTGAAAATCAGGTAGGAAACCTGATACCTACTGCATAATCTTTCAAAGAAATTAGGTATTTCTAAATCATACTCAAATTTGTACTATTTATTAATTGAAACCATTAACAATTTCAGCATTTAGCAGTTAAGATACTTCTTTGGACATTACCTCAAAGTGCATATGATTGATTATACGTACTCATCTTTACTTTAGTTCCTTCTCCAAACAAGATCTTTCCACATGTGACCACAGCACAGTAATACATCCCAGTATCTGAGGAGTTCTGTATAGTTCTGGACAGCTGGGAGACACAGCTTCTATTACTACTCCTGTTCTTCTGGGTGTAAATAAAATTCAGATGTGATTCTCCAAATCCAGCTCTGAACCAGTACACATTGTAATCAGATAGATTATGACTGGTGTCTTTACTGCTGGAGAGAAGAGAACAGTGGAGATTAACTGTGTCCCCCTCCTGGACTGATGTCGTTTCTGGAGTTTGTCTGACATGAGTCAGTGTTTGACTTTTACAATCTAAAATGTCATAAAAAAAACGAAAAATTAAAAAACTGTTAGACTATTACATGGAAATCTTGTCTGACCTAAAATTAGATGTTTGTTATAACATAACAGAGCTTACCGTTTACGGCCAAGTATATCCCTGTAGAAAATCTCTGAAAATAAGCAGTCCCACTTTGACAGAAATATGTTGCTTCATCCTCTTTAATGATATCCTTGATAATAAGAGAGTATTGAGAATCTCCTGCCGCAAATTTAAAGCGATTGTCGGGAAATTGTTCACTCAGTTTCTGTTCTCCTAAAACTGATGTAGCAACTGTCTGGAGCATATGTCCAAGCGGCTGCTTGTACCAGTAGAAGAAGTTGCCATCCTTGTTAGAACCTGGACAACGCAGAGTAACATTCCCGCCAACTTCAACCACTTTCAAAGGGATCTGATGAGGAACCTCATTAGTTTGAGTCAGAGCTACAAAGGGAGAAAAAAATAATTAAAATTTTTAAAAGAAACCAAACACAGAACTTTACAATACTTAGCTCAACTGAATAAGTACATTCCTCTATATGTTGTCTATCAAGTAGAAACATGCTGCATAAATGTGATACTTACAAGCTATAGTGAGAACAACCAGAGCAGACAGTCTTTTGGTCATTGTCGCATCAAAAAATAAACAAAAAACACTAGTCTAACACTGATGATTACTTCCTCTCTAAGTGAAGTTGTAGTCTCAGGTCTTCAATGTGTTCAAAAGGCAAATTGTTCTGATTGGCTGAAAGGTTGGAAGTGCACACCCTCGGAAAATAGGCCAATCTGTGACTGAATTTAGTAAAACAAGTGAATCAAGTTTTAGAAAACATAAACGTCCTAAACAATTTTGTTAATTTTGATAACAAAACAAAAAGACAAATAAATGTAAGGCACTGCAAAAAAATCTCTGATAAATCATTTTAAATAATTTTTTTAAATTAGATTTCCAAGAAGTCTGATATTTACACTGAAAATTAACCCAATACAAATATGTTCTTAATTATTTTTGCCATAATGTACCTCAGATATTTTCATAACAAAGCACAACTTAACAATATTTCTTTTTCTATATGAACATAACTTCTGGACCTCTAATTAAACTTCATGTTCATATGGCAATGGCTCGTTGATTTGAAAAGCTGAGCTTAAAAAGAAAATGAAATGGTCAAAAAATAAATTTTTACAACCAGCCCCTGATTTTTTAAGGCAGTTCACTCTCAGTACATCTAATCTGTCGTACCAGACAGATTAGATGTACTTTGTTTCCAAAGATGGCGGCGTGCGTAGACGCAGCGGCTCTGTGCTCACCGACCCGAAGTTTGTCTTTTCCACTTTGCTCGGTTAAAAACACCTACAACCGACAAAATTTACTGGCCATTGGTCAAGCAATCGGGGGAAGTCTGTCACGGGAGCTTTTCCGTGTCCACAACAACATTCCGGTCGATATTGCACGGACACCGGGCTCTCCCTGGATTACAATCCCAGTATCTACGACAGGGCGACAGCGCAGAGATCGTAAACAAAAGAGGGGTTGTCGCAGCGGCATGTTAGCGAGGCTCAGGAAACAGCCACACAAACCACCGCTACCAAGCATTTTTCTCTCCAACGTGAGGTCTCTCGCTAACAAACTGGACGAATGGAAGCTGTGGATTGCAACTGACAACCTCATCCGGGAATGCTGCATTCTGTTGATCACGGAGACGTGGTTAAATCCAACCATACCGGACCCGGAGATCGAGCTAGCAGGCTACACAGCACACCGACAGGACCGATCAGTGAGCTCAGGTAAGAAAAGAGGAGGTGGACTATGCATTTATGTAAATAACAGCTGGTGTACGAACTCCACAGTAGTTGTTAGCCACTGTTCTCCAGGCGTGGAGTTCATCACAATTAAATGCAGACCCCGATACCTCCCACGTGAGTTTCAGGCCATTCTACTCACTGCGGTTTACATAGCACCGGATGCTAACGCTAGCTCGGCCGTGGGACTCCTGCATGATACTATCAGCAACAACCAGAACAAGTACCCCGAGGCTGTTCACATCGTCTCTGGGGACTTTAATCATGCTGATCTGAAATCAGTCCTCCCCAAATTCCATCAACACGTAAAGTGCACAACCAGGGGTGATAAAACTCTGGACAAGCTGTACACAAACATCAGACAAGCATACAGGGCTAAACCCTTAGCACACCTTGGCCAGTCTGATCACGTGTCCCTGCTACTGATCCCTGCTTACACCCCCCTGCGGAAAGGTGTCCCAAGTACAACCTGGACTGTCACCATCTGGCCTGAGGATGCCTCTCACCAACTACAGGACTGCTTCCAGAGAACTGACTGGGAGGTTTTTGCACATCAGGACCTGGAGAACTACACCTCAGTAGTCTTGGACTACATCAGGTTCTGCACGGACAATGTCACCAGGAAAAGACTCATGAGGATCTATCCGAATAGGAAACCCTGGATGACTAAGGAGGTCCATGGCCTCTTGAAAGCCAGGAACACTGCTTTCAGGTCTGGGGACAAAGCACTCTACAGTTCTGCCAGAGCCAACCTGAGAAGAGGCATCTGCCAAGCTAAGGCATCATACAGAGGGAAAATAGAGAAGCAGCTCAGGAGCAACAACACCAGGCAGGTGTGGCAGGGTGTTCAGCACATTACAAACTACAGATCCAGCAACCAGCCATGCACGGAGGGAACCACGTCCCTGGCAGAGAAGATGAATGTCTTCTTTGCCCACTTTGAGGCGACACCTTCCACAGCTCCATCACAGCTGCCTGTCCACAGCAGCTCTGCTCTCACAGTAGAGGAGTGTGAGGTGAGGCAGGTGATGAGGAAGGTGAACCCAAGGAAGGCTGCGGGACCTGACGGGGTGTCGGGACGGGTGCTTAAAGACTGTGCAGACCAACTGGCTGGAATCTTCACAAAGATTTTTAACCAGTCCCTGTCTCAAGCCACTGTCCCTCCCTGCCTAAAGTCCTCTATCATTGTCCCCCTGCCAAAAAGAACCAACATCAACACCCTGAACGACTACCGTCCAGTGGCACTCACACCGATCATCATGAAGTGCTTCGAGAGACTGGTGCGGAGTCACATCCTCGCTGGCCTGCCTGCTGAGCTGGACCCTCTCCAATTTGCCTACAAAGCAAAGAGGTCCACAGAGGACGCTTTATCCACAGCACTTCATGCTGCCCTGACCCACTTAGAGAAGCAGGGGAGCTACGTCAGAATGCTCTTCGTGGACTTCAGCTCAGCATTTAATACTATACTTCCCCAACGTCTGGTGTCCAAGCTAGCAAACCTTGGGCTCCCATCAGCCACCTGCAGCTGGATCCTGGACTTCCTAACAGGTCGCTCCCAGAGGGTCAGACTGGGCCCCCACACCTCCACTGCTCTGAGCCTGAACACCGGATCGCCACAGGGTTGCGTGCTCAGCCCACTTCTCTACACCCTCTACACTCATGACTGTGTCTCCAAACACCTCAGCAACAAGATCATAAAGTTTGCAGATGACACGACTGTTGTTGGTCTCATCTCAGGCGGGAAGGGGGAGCTGGAGTACAGGGATGAGGTGAAGCGGCTGTCAGAGTGGTGCAAAGTCAATAACCTGCTCCTCAACACCTCCAAAACAAAGGAGCTGGTGATCGACTTCAGGAAGAACAAAACGGACATCCAGCCTCTCACCATCAGTGGGACCTGTGTGGAGAGGGTCCCAGTGTTCAGGTTTCTGGGCATGGAGTTGGAGGACAAGCTAATCTGGAGCACCAACACCAAGGAGCTGTTGAAGAAGGCACAGCAGAGACTATACTTTCTGAGAATACTCAAGAAGAACCGTCTCCCCTCAGACCTGCTGCAGGCCTTCTATCACTGCTCCATAGAGAGTGTGCTCACGTACAGTCTGTGTGTCTGGTACAGCAGTAGCACATCTGCGGACAAGAAGGCGCTCCAGAGGGTTGTTAGGGCAGCAGAGAGAACCATAGGCTGCCCCCTCCCCACTATGGAACAGATTTACACTTCCAGGCTCCACAAGAAAGTTTTGGACATTTTAAATGACTCTTCACACCCTGGCCATGGTCTCTTCCAGCTGCTGCCATCAGGCAAGAGATACAGAGCAATAAAAACCAGGACAAATCGCCTAAAAAACAGTTTTTACCCGATGGCAATCATGGCACTAAACTCAAAGACTCAAAGGCATAAGAACTTCTGCTCTTGACAACACTTTGTTAAAAATTTAAATTCTGTTGCGACACCTCCAGGTGCTGCAACCATCTTCTGATGTCTATTTATTTCTCATTTTGTACTATTTATTTCTTTATCTTTGTATATTATGTATATACACATAACCTGCATCTTAACTCGAGTAGAGCAAATCTCAATCTCATTGTAATCTGTTGATGACAATGACAAATAAATCTTATCTTATCTTATCATTAAAGTAGTTGGCTTCATAGAATCTGGAAATTGTTCATGGGTGGTCACATCAACAAAACTTGTGGCCATTTCACAAAAAAAACAAAACATCCTCTCTAAATGAAAAGAGGTGATTAACAAGATGATTAACCCTGCCAACAAACCAGGATGAGAATTAGCTCCTCTAATTAGCTTGGAGGTTAAAGATTCGCAAATGCTGCTTGAATGTGCAGTAATTGATTACAACATGTTGGCAAATATGAGAGGAGATGATTGTATTGGTCTGTGCTGTGTTAAAACTGGTTCAGATTATATTAGATAAACCAGAACACAACTCAAGGCACAATATCACATGTGAGATACCTAAAGGGGAGCTTTTTTTAGCATTTATTTGATCCTACAACTTCAGAACATTGGGTACCACATCATCTCCCACAATAGTCTGCTGTTAACATTTCTGTGCCACTGCTTCACCACAGTCCACATATATATATATATATATATATATATATATATATATATATATATATATATATATATATATATAGAGAGAGAGAGAGAGAGAGAGAGAGAGAGAGAGAGAGAGAGAGAGAGAGAGAGAGAGAGAGAACAAGATGTTTGCCCCAGTGGTGTACTACAACATGGCACTTAGTTGTGCTTAATACACACATGATGCTTGTAGCGGGCAACATAAGCAATACAAATACTTCATATGTGTGGCAATATTACTAAAACTACTGTATTTTTCTGACCATAAGCCGCTACTTTTTTCCCACGCTTTGAACCATGCAGCTTGTAGCCCAGTGCAGATTTTTCTTCAAAGGCAAGGGGGCTCTTTAGCAGGAAGTGAATCTTTGGAAGTCAAAATTGTAAATCAGGAAAATAATTTCTGTTCCAAATGATTTTCATTTAGAACAAGCACATGCTAGCTAGCAGCAGGCACGATGGAGAAAAGTTTTCAAACTCATTACCCCTCATCATGGAAACAACACGGAGAAGTGCATATGATGCTGCTTTTAAGTTGAAGGCTATTGATCTGGCAGTGTAGATCAATAGCCGCTGGACTTAAACTCGACGTGAATGAATCCATGGTTCGGCGTTGGAGACGCAGGGCTGCGTCCTTAATAGCAGATTTATTAAGGCTGTGTTCTTGTGGAAAACCGAGAGCGGATGAGATACCAGCAGCATTTAACCCGGGGCAGCTTTTGTATGTTCTTTTCCATTTTTTTTTTTTTTTAAACTTTGTGGGTGCGACTTATAATGAGATGTGCTCTATACTCCGGAAAATATGGTAGTTCATTTTGTAATTTTTTTTTACTTTTATTGGGTTACTAGTAGTGTTGGGAGGTTTGACTGTTTTCAGAGAGCTGCCGCTTGTGTCATGGCTGAAAAACAGTTCTTAATTTAATATCATATGTAGCCTCACATTTTAGCTAAACTTGGCAAATATGAATATTTAGTGTGCTAAATCTTTTTGCACTCTGCATTTTCTCAGAAGACTTTTACTTGCCTGATTGTATGTATTTGTTCTGTTACAAGAGCAGGCATTCTTACTTTTATGAAACATGCTGCTTCCTTTAAGGAAGTCAGTCTTATTCATGGTTTGCTTTGCACTTTCCTCCTCACTGCTGTCTGCAGATGAATTCTCCAGTTGACTGTCATGTTTCCAATCAAAATCGTGAACAGGGCAGAGAACTGTGACAGGAAAGAAAAAGTAGAGAACCAGTTCTTCTGATTTGTTTGACCATGTGCCATCAACCACAAATATTTGGCCTGAACTGGTTGCAGAGATATTTCTCAGTTCCATGTCAATTGGGAAACAGAACCTGATTTACATGACAGACATTCCATACTTTATAGTTTTGTTGCTTAATTATATGTACTACTTATCAGGTCTGAACCATCGTTCATGCTGTGAATTAAGAAAGTGACAAGCTGGAAATGCTACTACTAGAAATGTAATTTGTACTCATTTTAACTAGTCTCTGTTTATGCACTGCCTTAATGGCTAAAAAAAATATTATTCCATCATTGAAACATAAAATAAAATTCACCAAATGTTTAACTACACTATATAAACAGCATGTTTAAATTTTATTAAATATTCAACAGGCTTTACGTACTTCTTTTCAACCACATTGGCCTGCAAAAGATGGGATTGTTCAGATTTTTAAAACAAAAATAAATAAAACTTAGAATTTTACACAAAATTATACTTTATTGAATAAGATTACAGACATAAAGAGAAATAAGAAAGTGGAAATTCTGCCTGTCTAATTTAGTACTATACATGTTCACTAAGGCACAAAGCCAAATAGAAATATCTTGCAACATTTAAGCAGACAGCTTATTGTCGTTTTTACAAAGCAACATTAGCATTGAACACAAACAAATCTTACAATGAAAATATTTTAGGTATTTCATACATGCACAATAACTGATATTTTCTTCCCCATTATTTCAGTCAGTAGTTGTTGATAGACGATGTTTCTTTTCTTTCTTCTTCCTAAAAGAAACTTGTAGAAAGAAACTCAGTCACACTCTCAGAAAAATCATATTTGCGTCCTTAAAACAATTGCTCAAAGAAACATCAGAACTGGACACCGAATATATACCCAATAAACGAGAGCATATTTCATAGGCCTAATGTTGCTTTTCAATGTCAAAATACAGAAAATAAGAATTGCAAGTTTTGTGTAAGGAAATGCATAGACACTTGAACATGCTTGTGTTACTATAAGATGTTTTATTTAGTAAAATAAGTTGCAAGATGTGAAAGTAGAAATATTCTATGTTGATGAACATTCAGTTTTATAATTTGAAAAAAAAAATTGACCAATAGTCAAATATAGACTATAACACATGTTTTGTGATATTCTACAAGCATAAATGAAAGGTTTTGTAATAAACTGTAACAGTTTATAAACAAAATAATAGTCTTACCTTTAATCTCTGGAGAATAAAAGAATTGCGATCACAGTCACACAAAGGCATAACAGCACACTCAGGACAATGAGAACAGGTTCCACAGGTTTACCTTACAACGGAGAGAAAAATAAATAAATAAATAATTCATCTATCCACCCATTTATTCCATCCATGCTTTTTTTACATACCTATCCTGGCAGAGTTTTGAAGGGGCTTTGTACTTACGCCAAAATTGTATTGATGAAAGTTATGTTAATTACTAAAATAATCTAACACAGTTTCTTTGTAATTCTATTTCTCCCTCCCCAAGTGCAATATATAAGTAAAATTGCGATTCATAAGCACGTAGAAAGAAAACTGTACTAATCAAGAGCTGATCGTTTAGTAATGACATGACACACATGTGTCAGGCAGTTCCCAGAATTTAAAATTTTGATTAAAAAAATTCAAAATTTCAAAAGAAAAAGATATACCAATTTCAGGATTAGATTTGTTAGCTCATGGAAAGCTGGGGCAGTTTTCAGTTTGACCAGAAGCGTTGAACAGAGCAAAACTGTAAAAAATTCAGTTAGTGCTTCAAAATACATAGAATTTGTAATACATACTTGTTTCTACTTTAGTTCCTTCTCCAAACAGGATCTTCCCACATGTGACCACAGCACAGTAATACATTCCAGCATCTGAGGAGTTCTGTATAGTTTTTGACAGTCGGTAGTCACAGCTCCTTTGCTGAGCATCACAGCTGTTTTTGTTAGTATAAATAAAGCTTGAATGAGAGGCTCCGAATCCGACTCTGAACCAGAACACATTGTTTTTAGCTGGACATTGACCAGAGTTTACAGACGTCTTGGAGAGAAGAGAACAATGGAGATTAACTGTGTCCCCGTCCTGGACTGATGTTGTCTCTGGAGTTTGTCTGACATGAGTCAGTGTTCGACTGTCATGATCTAGGATGCAGTAAAAATAAATAGATTGTTAATAAAGACTATATTATGAAAATCTTGTCTGGCCTCTTTGATCTCTTTGAATAACAACAGAGCTCACCGTTTACAGCCAAGTACATCCCTGCAGCAAAACTCTGAAAATAAGCAGTCCCACTTTGACAGAAATATGTTGCTTCATCCTCTTTTCTGACATTCTTGATAGTAAGAGAGTATTGAGAATCCCCTGCTTTTAAATTAAAGCGACTGTTGTTAAATTGTTCACTCAGTTTTTGTTCAGTCAAGCTTCCTGTGGAAACTGTCTGGAGCATATGTCCAAGAGGCTGCCTGTACCAGAAGAAGAATTTGCGCTCCGTCTTTGTAACTGGACAATGCAGAGAAACAGTCCCGCCAACGTCAACCAGTTTCAAAGAGATCTGATGAGGAATTTCATCAGTTTGACTAAGGGCTGGAAAAAAAGAAGATAAATGTTAAATATCAGCCACGCATTAACTGCAATGAGATGCTGTACTGTACAGAGAAACTCTTTAATTTTTAAACTCTTTTTTTAAGGCTGTATACTTACTTGCTGCAGTCAGAAGAATCAAAGCAGTCAGTTTTCTAATCTTAGTGACAAAAGGCATTTTGGAGAACTGACACCTTGCTACCCAAAGAAGGTTTACTCACAATATCTTCAAAGTCTATAAAGTGAAAACCGTTCTGACTGGCTGAAAAGTGGAGAGTGCACTCCCTCCAATACAATGTTTACATGTTGTTACATCCTGCATGGGTTGTTCAAACATGCCTTAACGCTGAGTGTTATAATGCTCTTTATTTAAATATCAATTTTTGGAGGGACTGCTAATGAAAACCAGACTTCTTGGCTAACGGTGGCATATTATGTGATACACATTATCCCTTTTGAAATATACAACAATAATAACGACAATTTAATGGGATGTTAAAAATATTACCAGCCACTACACTACACTTTATGTGCAGGTTTAGTTTATTTGTGACAAATTCTCAAAACAAAGTTGACTTCTGTCCAATAAAACTAAATTATTATTGTTGTGATACCTTGTATTATTTGGAGAATTTGATATTGATTAAAAAAAAGGAATATTCACATTATGATTGTTAATGTATTAATGTTTCAGCCATGAACACAACTGAAAGAATCAGATTTGTATCAATCCACCTTTGAGCAGAATTTATTTTCTAGAAAATAGGAGGTATTTTGTGACCTTTTCCACAAATTATATTCATGTTTTTGTTCAGAATGAACACTGAAAGCGGACAAGGTAAGGGTTTAAGTTTTATATAAAATTTAAATTGAGGTCTGAAACAAGAGGAAAATGTATAGCTTGAATTCCCAGGACTTCAGGTTCACTGAAACTCACCTGAGCACCTCAGACAAAACCCAAAACCCTGAGCATCTCAGAGCCTGGTAGATTTATTAAGGTTTCTAAAACAGGGGAATTTTTTCCTCCCTATGCAAACAATTATGGAGATCCTGACTTCATTTTCCAGGAGGACTTGGCACCTGCCCAATGTCGAAAGTATTAAAATATAATGTAATGACCATGGTGTCAATGTGCTTCATCTGACCACCAAACTGGTACCAGCTTACAACAAGGCTCCGTTGTACATGGCTAATAAATAGTATAGACATTTTATTCATTCTTCTATAAAACTTTATTAATCATTAATAACAGGTTATTCATTAAGGGTGAGAAAAAAAAACTGCCTGGTTTCTTACCAAAAAGTGAGCCAAATCTGTTCACTTATGTATTTCATCTATAGTTGTTATATTAAACATTTCAAACTAAGTTGCTTTCTAAATCTAATTCTTTAGCATATAATATTGTACTCTAACACAGCATTAGAAGTATCTACAACTATCAAAAGGAGCCTTATTTTAAAGTGAAAAACATTGCACTGTTTATTTTGACTTGTTGTCAAGTTTAAAACATGCTTTAATTTCCCAATGGCTAATACAGGTTTATAATGCCAAGAAGGAGGCTTATTGTATCATAAACAAGCATAAACAATTTATTTATGAATAATAACCATTTATAAATGCCAAAAGGGATTGTTACTTGAAACAAGCTATCATTTCTTAATGACTGAACATATGTAAATGTTAAAAGGAGCCTTCCTATGATGCATAAAACATGTCACCATTTATTTATAACAAATATTTGTAACAATTAAATTGACCATTACTATAATAAGTGTAAAGCACAATCAGTTTTTAAGCATTTCAAAGATTGCTATGTTAACTAAAACTACATGAAGGACACAAAAACTATTCCAAATCCACCATACAAAATTAAAGAAAAAATATACATTAAAAATCACTTTATCTGGAACAGTGCATCTGTGTTGCTTAATCAAAGTAAATGCATTAATACAAAGCAAACTTTTCAAAAACATTAAAAAAAAAAAACTGACAGAAAAATCTCTTAGTTGTGTGGAAACTAAACATATAAGTAAACAATCTTTGAAAATAGCGGGTTTCACATATCTCTTCTTCAGTTCAATATGTTTAAAACAAACAGATCAATTTAGGAAAAAAAAAACAGGCTTTCAGATTTCTCTCTTCTAAGTGCAAGCAAAATACCGGTTGCTGTTAAACTTTGTATTCTGTTTTTCACTTGTTCATTGTCTTGAACTGCAGCCTCATATTGCTAATAAAAGTCTAGGGCTGTGTCTCCACTAACTAGAGCAACTCCAGGTAAACAACCTTCCCTACTGATGAAGTGGAAACATCAGTGTTTTTGTCCATCCTGTGCTTCTGAAGCTTTCGTCATGATCTTCGTCTTTGGAAATGTTTTGAGGAAAGATTTGTTTCATATCACAATCTCACTTGGTGTTTCTACTAAAATTGAAAATAAGACAAAGAAAATAATTAGAAAAGCAAAGATTTATAGCACAGCATGTATCTTTTTCCTGCATATTGTTTATAGTTCATATGTATTGCATTAAGTTGTAAAAGTGGAAGCAAATGCGTATCTTTTTGAAAGCAGTTTTAGTTATCTACTTTGGAAGTAAATTGCTTTAAAATGTGTCGTGTGTTTCCATGGGTCAAACTTACTGACATTTAAAGTAGAAACAGAAATATATGTGGAGAGAAAGTGACAAATTTATATTTGCTGTTATTTCACATTTAGCTAGATAACTGTCTGGAGCAAGACATTCTAAGTTGATTAAAAATGTCAAAATGAGTAAAAAGAGAAATAATTTGCACTAAAAAAATGCTAAAGATTTAAAACAACCAATCTTTTGGACTCTTTTTGTTTGAACAACTGCTTTGTTTTTTTTTTAATTTATAATTGAATTAAACAAATAAAAGCAGAAAAAAACTGCACGTTACTTAAATTGCAAGTAGTAATTGCCTTACGTTCAGTTTCTTGAGAAAATTAGGCAAGCGATGACGATCACACAGAGACCCAACAACAGAGCAAGTCCAATGACAAGAGCATCCCATTTATTTTCTGACAAGAGAAAAAATAGGTATAAATAATACATAAATATGTATAATTAGCTAGGAAGCTTTTTTCAAGTGTGTTTAGTTGACAATTGAGTTGTAGAAGTATTTTCTTCATTTTAACTGATCCCTGTTACTTAAGTTTACAAATTTCACTACCTACCTAATTCCACTTTCGTTCCTTCTCCAAACAGGATCTCTCCACATGTCACAACAGCACAGTGGTAAATCCCAGTATCCAAGGGGTTCTGTATAGTTTTGGACAATCTGTAGCTGCAGCTCCTTCCTGCTTCTGTGTCACAGATGTCCCTCTCAGCATACATCACTCCTGGATCGGCTTGTGAACCAGCTTTATACCAGAACACACTGTGCTCAGGTGCACGTCGATCTCTTGTTTTATTTTTCTCTAGTAACGTAAGTGAACACTCCAAAGTTATTTCTGTGCCAACCGGGACTGATATTGTTTCTGAAATTTGTTTCACGTAGACAGACTTTTTGTTTTTGTGACCTGAGTGATTCAAGAGCAAATAATAAACACAGTTTATACATTTTTTCACCCAAATACAGTTTTCAGAACAAAATGAATATTTCTTACCATTCACAGCCAAATGTGTGCCATTTATGAACGCCGCTTTGTTTGCTGCAATAGCCTGACACATATATGTAGCTTCATCCTCTTTGCGGACATTTCGTATAGTGAGACAATACACATGTCCTGCTTTTATAATACTGTATCTTGGGCTGTAAAACTTTGCTTCCAGTGTTACTCTGTGAAGCCCTATACTTGCAACTGTCTGAATTATATCTCCATAATTCACCTTGTACCAGTAAATAGACACATTTTTATGGCCAGTAACGTTGCATGTCAAAGTCACAGTGTCACCAAGCGAAGCTCCTATTTGAGTGATCTGATGAGAAACCCTGATGGTTTGAAACACAACTAAAGAAGCAAGAGAGAAACAAATTATAATTATTACAAAGCAGATCGGACAATGAAACCGAAATAGAGGGATGAAACTGTAAATGTTATTACATTTAATCCCATGTACTGATTACTTCTGCACTTAAATGTGCCTACACACGGTACGAACAAAATGGGAAAGAAAAACAATTGAACTTACAAATCATGAGCAGAAGAATGTAGACGGCCTGTCCTCTTAGCATTTTGATAGAAAATGGAGCACCATTTATTTGAACAGCAACCTTCTGATCAAAATCAAGATATAAAAGATGTTCTAGTTTTCTTACATGACTTGCGGAAATGCAGACGTGGCACAAGCTGTTGCATGTTGTTTTTCTTTCTTCCTAAACTGCTTGTTTTAGACATTCTAAAGCAGCAGTTGATACAGACACAGAGATATATTAAGAAATTTTTACGTAGGACCTTTCGGTCCCAACTGGATTCTTTTTAAAGTGGCGGAGGGATTCTTTTATCATTAGGTCTGAAAATTTAAAAAAAAATTAGCCTACATGTGTGAAGGCAGCTTTGATTTACTAGAGGATAATTGTTGCATACGACATCAAAGTAGAGAGGTTTCATTATCAGAATAAAAACTCATGATTTGCATGACCTTTAATCTTTGGGATATTTGTATGTGTGCACGAATGAATGTGTGCCACCTGGAATTACAAATATAAATTTGATTTAGATAATGAGGTTTATCTAAATCTAATTTAGTATAGTATTTAGTAAAGTATTATAGTGAAGGTAGTTACAAGTCAATAAGCAGATGAAACAAAGGAATGAAAAGGCTTACAGTATATGGATGAAAAAAATCCAACACACTTAATTTTCATAGTATTTATTAAAACATTTTCAGCCCTTTTTGGATTTTTGTCAGGTCAAACATTTCCAACAGCAGCAAGGTACCCACACTCATGATTCTGGGGCATTCGTCCTTTAAAGCTTGGTACTCGTCACTAAACATGAATTGTCAAAATACTAGCAGAAAAAGCCACTCAATAATAATAATAGAAGGTTTGATTGCTGTGATATCAATGAGCATTTTCCACAGTTTATTAAAAAATGACATTTTTTCCAGAACATGTAGATAAAAGCTGAATATTTGAAAAGTTCCAGGAATCCGAAGTATTTTCTGTCAAATATTTTTTAGTTACATTCTACAACATATACAACAAAACCACCTAAATGCAAAAACCATCAACTAGTTTATAGGTATTCTCCCTTAAATACAACACTGTACATACAAAAACAAAAATACAAAAAAATTAGCATCACTATATTTCCAGTCAAATTAAATTCAGTCTCTCAAAAATACAAGGATAGCGATTACAATTACACATAAAACACACACCGCACACAGTCCGATGACAGCTGGATCCCAGGTTTTTCCTGGAAACACAAAATGTTAGGTCAATTAACAACCTTTTTCTTTATGTAACACCTCATTTCAAATTGTATTATCACTGACATAAGTTCTACTTATATTAACATAAATTACAATTTAAGTAATTTTGACATTTGAGGTACATTTTTAAAAGATTGAACAAATCTGTCAATTTGTATGTCCACATAACGTTTTTAAAGTTTTAAGATGTTTAATAATTACAGTTTTGTAATGATTCATTTTATTTTTCATTTAAAACACCATTTTCATAGAACTACTAACATTATGCTAATGTTATACATACTTGTTTCAGCTGTGGTTCTGTTGCCAAACAGAGTCTCTTGAGAAGTTAGCACATCATACTGTTTCACTGCCAGCTTTGTGCCATTAATGAATGCCATCCTGTAGGCTTCTCCTGCCTGACATAAGTAGGTACCTTCATCTTCCTTTTGGATGTTTTTTATGATGAGTGAATACACATTGCCCACTGTTTGGATCTCAAATCTTAATTTTTTAAATTGTCCTTCAAGGTTTACTTTTTTGAAATACCCTTGAGCAACTGTTTGGATCATATATTCACAATTCATCTTATACCAGTAAAACAGTCCGCTGTCAAACCCAGTGACATTACACGACAGAGTCGCATTTTCACCGAGTGCAGCTTCAATTAGAGGAACATACAGAGAAACCTCGAGAGTTGGAATCACTGCAAAAGGAGAAAGACAGAAACAGAGAAGTTACACATGAACTAAAACCAGAGGTCCTCAGAGAAAAATCAAATTAAATAATGTTCAAACTTTCTTGCTTAGAAAAAAAAACATTTTTGCTTCACACAAATATTTTTACAAAGCATTAATACAAAAAAATATGAACAAGTAACTGGACTTACACACTGCACTTAGAAGAAACAAAGCAACCAGTCCACAGCGCATTGTGATTGGCAATGGGGCATATATCAGTAGGACAGTTGTCCTCCTTCCAGAATGGTGCAGGCAAGATGTTCTAGTTTTGAAACCAAAACAAGCACTGAGAGACAAAATGCAGACACTGCACCTGTAGTCTTTTTTTTCTTTTGGTTTTGACTGCACAGGTAACCTAGTATTTAATTTCTGCATCAAAGAATGACACTTGACAAATTGTGTGTAATGATGGGACTTGATAATTATTAACCGTGTTCGCTACAACTTTATATTTCTGTGTGTAGGTGCATGCAGGGGTGTGCATGCATGTGCGGGTTTATGATGTGAAGCACTTTGAACTTCCTTGTTGATGAAATGTGCAATTTTAACAGAAGAGGTTTTGTAGTGCTAAAGCTATTGTTGTTGCCCTGTGTCCATTTACCATGGAAATTATGTCAAATCTATGTAACATTTTAAAAAAAATTATTTACGTATTTGTTGAAACTGTCACCATATCATAACAGTACGACAAGAGAGAGATCTGAAAAAAATTAAGCTCCTCCAACTTCAGAAGAACATTTTGTTTTTACATTTGAAGCAAAAAGAAACACAAAAACACATTTTGTTTATTAAACCAAAATAAGAAATTGGATAACAAACCATTATCTGATTTCCAATGAATAATGAGTACTAGGTTTTGATTTTATTCGTATCTTATGGGTTAAGTGGCCTGACTTGGATCTTCTCTCTGCCCTGCACACTGTGACCAGACATTATATGCAGACCGCAGCCACACAGTCTTGAAAGTTTCATGCTATATATTGTAGTATTCTCTGCAAGCCGGAAGTCAGCTTAAGTAATGCTTTTGTGAGAAGCAATTAATACCAGACATTGGTCACCTGAGAAAAGGAGAGGTTAGGTAATATGAGTTTTTATTTTGAAAAGCAAGAGCAGGGGCATAAGGTCACCGTTCAAGCCACCATGACAGAAGTCACCAAGATGCTGAAATAATACATTATTATTATTTCAGTGATTGTGATGATATTGGCTTTTCTAGAAATGTCAATGAGTTCAGAAAGAATTACTCTGTCTGGACACTCATGACGGTATTTCTCCTGTGGAACCAAGTGCTTTGGAATATCTGATGATGATCGCAACAATGTCAAGTCTCTTTGGAGATTTTTTCTGGCACGACCTTATGAGAAATAAGACAATTTGCATCATCAGTCACATTCCTTCTGTGTCCTCACTGAACAACTTGTTGTTAATCCTAAAATTATGCTGATTGAGTGACACACTCAGACTGTTTTCCAAATACTTGTGCCCAAAAGAAATATTACAAACTCAGAAAGTCACACAAGGTAAAGAAAATACATGTACAGGATACTTTAATATTAAAATATTTTAATACGCTATGTCAAAGAAACTAGAACAAAACACAAGAAACATTCTAAGACATTTTAATACTCAGAAACAAATAACATCTTTATTAAGAAATTTTCTAACAAACACATGACCAGTGAGTGGAGATCATCTTCTTTACATTTAACTGCATATTTGTTTAACAAATCCAGAGCTGAGATTTATTTGTAGAAAAACCTCTAATATTAATCTAGTGAAGTTATTGCCAGATTGTCTGACATTTGGAAGATAAGAACAAATAAATTTGAAATTTGATTTAGAAACTTGATATTTTAAGAAACTAGCAACAATTAAGATGGATATTTTCAGAGTCACATTTAATATGGGCTTCACACTAAAGCACAGAGGAATTAAACATGCGTAGTTTGAAACAGTGAATTCATAAACATTTCTCGAGCATTTCATTATGAAATTGTCATTTGTTCTTTACTTACTACTTATGTTGTAATATAAGAGATTGTGGTGGGTTTTAAACAATCAGTGAGAGAAGATAAAGTCCATCATGTTCATTTTTGCTGCAGTCTCTTTTACCCTCATTTTTAATCAAAAGTGTTAAAGTTAGAATAGAAATACAAAGTACTGACATGTCCTCTCTTTAAATCAGCCCTAAAAATAAACACTTTACAGAGTTTATATTGATTGGAAAACAAACACCAAACTTTCTCATTCAAGTATTTATTCAGTTTTACATCACAAAAACATATTTGCAGGTAATTTATTGTTTTGTAATTGTTGAATCAGAACTTTCTAAATATTTATTATTTTTAAAAGATCACAAGTTTCCCTGACAAACTGCTTTCTTTTCATCTTTCAAAGACGTTGTATTTTATTAACACCAAGTGATAACTAAAATAACCCGTTAATATCAAACAATTGTGTTTTCAGTGAGCTGAAGGTCTTAAATATAAGAATGAACATATTCAAAAACTGGCAAGTTGACATGAGCAGGCATGAAATATCTTGCACAAAGAAATAAACAAACATCCTTAAAAATTTTAAAGATTGCGCCAAAAATCTTTGGCGCTTGACTAATCTTTTAATCTGCTTTTGGGGGACTGATGCAAATACTGCGGCTCTCATCAGAGCTGCTGCTGTTTTTGTGACTTTGCTCTAACAGAAGAATACATACATTCTGTGTTCACTTTCTTGCAGTTTCTCACATTTGTTGCAGAGAAATTCAGTGCCTCTGCATAGGTCAAATTCTCTTCTTTGTCCTGTAAATATATAATATATTGTTTATTAGTGACAAAAGTTATACAGCAATAAGATCAGCTGAGTCAACTTTAAAAAAAAAAACATGTTGGAAGGTTTCACAGTCTCATTTTGTAATATCAATAAAATTGAAATAAAGTTTTACATTAGATTGCTAAAATACACTTAAACTGCTAAAATTATGTAATGGCTTTACTGGCTTGATTATGATAATGTTTTATATCTAATGTAAACACACAATTTTTACGAAACAAAAATATGAAATTATGTGATATAGTCGAAATTATGTTAAAAATGAACTGACCACCATTGGCATTTTCTACTTTAATTTGACAATTGAGCCTTTCATTTTAGAAAAAAACTACATAAAACCTTTGTAGACAAACATGTTTTATGTCAGGTAGACTGAAGGGAAATTTGCTCATTTTGAGCACAACCTAAAGATCTAGATTAACTCTACTGTAAATAATAAATGTAAGTTTACCAAGTTCCTTGTTTGATAAATAGTTGAAGTTTCAAGTTCAGCATGATGTGATCCTCCTATTGCTGTTGATAAAAGGAAAAAAATGAATGCATTAGTTTTCTTTAAAAAGCATGAGAAAAAGACGTAAAAACATAGTGATATGCTGAGTACATCTGTGTAGACATTGGAAAACTCTAGGATTCAAATACAAAACTTTTCCCAAACGGTATTTTCGTCTTTACAGAAGTCTATTTTTAAAGGCTCAGTTGAATACAGATTTCCCCTGATAATCTGAAAAATGAATTCAATTTGTTGTTAATAACAGTTTACCAAACAATGTAGCTTTAAAAACTCAAAGTAAGTATTTATGTAAAAACACCTGCTTAGATTGGATGCTATTTGAAATAGCATGTAATGAACGCAAAGATAACTACCAATTTTCACTTAGCAATGTTGATATAAAAAGATAAAATGCTCACCTTTAGAACTGTCGGAAACTCTCCTTCCAATTATGTAGAAGATAAGGCTGATAATCACAACCACACAGCACCCCAACAGTCCCCCAAGTACAAGAACACTTGAGTCTTGTTCTGTTCTTAAAGAAAAATAATGCTTAGACATGCTTGGCATCTTAGAGAAAAAATGAACAAATATTAATTATGTAAAAATTAGCAAGATGGCTTTAATTTTTCAGGTTATATTGACAGTATTGTGTGGTAATAGAAGGTGAATGTTTAATTCGCAAAGCAATAATATTCAAGACGAGAATGTATAAACAAATTGAGGACAGAATGCAAATACATACTGGTTTCCAGTTTACTTCCATCACCTAGCAGTATTTCTCCACAAATGGCCACAGCACAGTAGTAAGTTCCAAAATCAGCGGAGTTCTCTAATGTTTTTGAGAGGCGGTAGACACAGCTTCTCTTCGCTGCATCGTCTGTGCTATTTCTTGCAGTGTAAATGATATTTGGATAAGAGCTTCCAGATCCAGATTTAAACCAGTGAACAAAGTTTTCTTCTGGACACTGAGGTCTTGTTTCACTGTTCGTTGAAAAAAGGGAACACTGGAGAGTCGTGGTGTCTCCTGGCTGGACCGCTGCAGCCTCTGGAGTTTGTTCCACATAGACAGATATCTGTTGATTACAGTCTGTGCAAGATGAATAAAAAATGTAAAAGTTAAACTAAAGCACAGACGTACTGAACTTGAAAATTCAAAGATGGGTTATTGTTTTCAGAGAAAATAACAGCTTTTACATTACCCTTTACATCCAAGAGGAATCCATTATGAACAGTTAGTAAAAATTCAGTTCCACTCTGGCAGAAGTATACAGCTTCATCTTCTTTTTTAACTGAATGTATGGTAAGAAACATCTCATTGTTTTCTCTATGAAATTGGAAACGAGTATTATTGAATGTCTCCGTTTTTGTAATTGCTTTATAAACTCCTGTAGCAATTGTTTGGAGCATCTTTCCAGGAGACTGTTTATACCACTGACTGAATCTGTGATCCGTAGGCGATTTACAGGAAAAAGTAACATTATCACCAGGTTTACTCTCAGTTGTGGAGATCAAATGAGGAACTTCTGTAGTTTCTATAATACCTGATAAAGAGAGTAAATATGATCACAAAACAAAGAACAGTAACCAAATTTGTATATTTTCAGCAAGTGATTGATCCAATAGAAATAAAGAAAACTTACAAACAGTACTGAGAAGAATCAAAGCAACCAGTTCTTGCATCTTGAGGAGAAGTCTTGTTTACACCACTGAAGTCTTTCTACCCAATGGAACTTTTGCTCTAAGATGATCAGGCTGTGCAAAGTAGAAGTCAAGGTGATTGGTTGACAGGTAGATGAAATTCCGCCTACTGTTCCTTGCAAAACTATTCAAACACCATGAACCGTTTCACAGTTTCTTCTAGATTACAGCCACAAACCTCAATGTATTCGTTTAGATTTATGTGATGAATTGTCAATAAGAGTCTTATTGTACAGCAAAAATGATAAAAATTTCAAAATATTTTACAAAACAGAATTGATAGTAGTGTTTGTTTTTACTAAGTCTCCCTGAGTTGATACTCTTTAGACCCACTTATGGCTTTAAGTCTTTTTGAATATGTACGTCTATTGGTTGATTTTAGCACATCTATTTTAACACATGAACCTATGTTAATCTAAATCCTTTACTGTACTTTTAGCTGTAACTTTATCAATGGAAGGTGAACTTCCATCCTAGTTCTCAAGTCTTTTTGCTGCTTTTAGCAGCTCCAGGATTTCACTGTATGTACCACACAGCCCCTGCTAAGCAAAAGGTCATGATGCTGCCACTGTCATGTCTGAGAGAGTAGAGGATGTAGAGCAGAGCAGTCTTTTCTTTCTGTCACTGTTAGTAATGTCAGAGTTATTACCTCTTGCAGGCATGGGGTACACATTGCATTTTTTACTGAACTCAAATATTGTAGAGGCAGGTGTTTGTCAAAGCTGAAGAAGAATGTATCCATGTAATAATGTATCTGCAGTAATGTTGATGGATCATATGAGTCTCTTTGAGATTCACTCAGCCATATTCTTCTAGATATATCTTGCCAAGAAACATCCACTGACTACAAATCAAAATATCAAAATCTGCATAATATTATTCAGCCAGATCTTATTCAGATCAGGAAGCAAGTCTAAGAGGAAGAACTCTTACCTAGTGACTACAAACAAGAAATTCTGATTTACTTTATTTTTATTTTGATACAAAATCACTATAATGGCCCTGCGATGTACTGACGACCTGTTCAGGTTGTACTCTGCCTCTGGCCTGTTGACCACTGGAGATAAACACCAGCAACCCTTGCAGGATAAGTGTGTAAGAAAATGGATGGATGGATGGCTGGATCACTGTAATGCATAGGGATCTCACATGAAATCTCAAAATCAAGATATATTGCACCAATATATGGTCTATTTGTACCTCTCAGATTAACATATATATTTTGTTTTATTTTGAGGGTTTTGTTTAATTCTGGGCTCACTAAAGACAGATATGTCAAGTACAAGGTCCATGTATCAAGCCTGTGAGACAATGTCGCATATATATTATTAATGGCCCACAAG
The DNA here is from genome assembly GCF_002775205.1 of Xiphophorus maculatus. Classification (NCBI taxonomy): domain Eukaryota; kingdom Metazoa; phylum Chordata; class Actinopteri; order Cyprinodontiformes; family Poeciliidae; genus Xiphophorus; species Xiphophorus maculatus. The sequence continues at coordinate 12,013,577 of NC_036465.1, read as the reverse complement.
ATGCCATACATTTTTACAAGTTTGACTTGTAATCTTGCAACATACAGTATCTTATTATGCACTGAAACAGCTACTTCCAATTTAAGACAGGCACACTCAAGTTGCTTGAGTGAAGCAGCAAGGAAACGTTTCATGTTGCTACGGACTAACAAACCAAGTCTGCGCCACTGTGATTCCAAATGTGCATTTTGCTGTTGAACTGAGCATTCTTTGCAATAAGCTTGCAGGGCACTTTTCTATATTCAAAGCACAAAAACAATTTCATCCTCCTCTTTTGCTGTTAAGAGCTCCTGCAAACACCCAGAAAGAGATTATAGAACTGGAGGGTAGCAGGACACCCAAGGCAGGGATGACTCTATGGGACCCACAACATTTTACCTTTTCGTCTCTGAATCAATGCCCTGATCCCGCCTCCAACCTGCTTTGAATTCTCCACATTTGGTAGTGAATACATAAGCAAACTATTGTGATAAAGATGAAGAAGAAAACTTATAGAAATGCTGTTTAAAATTCAGCCTGTTGGAAATCTTGAAAATCCAATCTATTAAAATATGATGATTCTTCCTTGCAAGGATTTGTAAGGATTCATTTTATTGAAGAAAAAAGAAAACAGACTCAAAGTAAAAAAGAAAAAAAATAAACTTTACTGCCATCTATTCTTCTGCATAATAACTTCCTGCTTATTGGTTTGAAAATCAGAAAGAACCTCATTTGTAGCTTCCTTTTTAAAAGTTAAACATTGTATCAAGAACATTGTGTACTTTTAAACTTGGGTCTGATGTTTAATTCTTAAAACAGATCAACCTCTGTATGATGGCAGGCCTTTGTAGTTGCATTCTGCAGGACAAAGCCACATGCTGCATCTCCCGTGACAAACAGACTGTGGTGAGGCACTTCTCAGGCCTTTGACCGACCACAAAGGTTGTTTACTCAGATCAGACGTGCCTCGCAGCTTCAACAGGATGTGCAAGGTGACAAGAAGTGGGGGAGGCATAAAAACCTTCAATTTCTTTTAAGTTTGACTCAAACAGTTTAATAAATAATAAATTCTTTTTCAAAAGGTGTATATTATGTGACACTATATAATTCCATCTTGTTTTGAGAATTTTTATACTAAAACAGTGGTGAAGTTGATGACAGGTGGTACAATGGCTGTTTTACAGATCAGAGACAGCTTATACCGGCCATTCAGAGTTTCATATTGACAGTCTTGCTTAGAGTGGGAGGATGTGTGAACTCAGTGATGACGTGCCATACATTTCACTCCAAGTTTTCAGTTATTAATCTCATCAGCAAAGATTTTGACAGATAATGAAACTCAAATGGTTGCTGGTAATGCAGATAGGAGAAATAACTCCAGAAAACTACTTTGTTCTTATAATGTGGACAGATCTTTTGACTACTTAAATGTTTTAACACTAATGTCTGGTGTAAATAATATACAGTTTATTACAGTAAACCTCACATGAAGGTGTTTCACCATGAGAACCATAACCTAAAACACTCTTTAGTTCATAAAATCAACAACAAAAAAATGCATTAGCCTACATGTGATATTTTTCAGAGAACATGCTCAATATTTGGAAGAAAAAAGTATGAAGTCCAAAATTAACCAATAGGAGTTTAAGTGTGTCAGTATGTCTGTGAACTAGAAAACAGAAGGGGAGATGGTCTAACTTTTTTTTGCATCTTGACTTATTTTTGTGCTGCCTTTTTGGGACTGTTTGAAGTGTTCTACTTCAAACAGTCCCAATAGGTTATCATGAGCTGTTTCTTGAGGTGTTTAGTGGGCTAACCACTTCACTAATTGTGGTTCAAAATCTTTTCTTCCTAAATTAGGTCTCTCTGACTACTAGGCCACAAACTCCTATTGGTTAACCAGATAAACTAACTCTAGGGTGCTGGCTACTAACGTTTAAGTCAAAAAATGAGGGTGATTCTTTTTGTCTTCCTGTGGTTTGTAGTATTTTAAAATCCTTGTTATTAACAGTGTCTGCATTGTGACACAATGCTCCATAATACAGAAAGATGCAGAGACTAACATTTAATTTGCACCACTGTGATTCCAAATGTGCATTTTGCTGTTGAACTGAGCATTATTTGCAAAAAGCGTGCAGGGCTTATTGCAAAAAAAAACTTTATGAAGTTAACAGACATTTTATTTATGGCAGGGTTATTGGGCGTAACAGTGAGTGAGCCCACTATAAAAAGCAAAACCACTGGTGGATTGTATAAGGATGACTCACTGTTAGCAGTTAGCACAGCACATGACTCATATCTATTTTTTTTCTTGAATAATTACCTTCCAGATTGCCAAATACTCAGAAAACAGAAAATAAGTCTTCTCTTCATCCATACGTTCCATGAAATTTCAGTCAGTTCTCATCAAAAGGTTGTTGTTCAATGTTTTCATCGTACTCAGTGTGTTGATTTACACACACCCAACTGTTGTTAATGTTCTGCCAGATACGCAGAAACATATTTTTCTTTTTTTTTACCCCTCCAGGGGGTCTTTTTTGTGGGCTCTTGTGTCCCTTATATGACAGTAGGCTGACAGGAAATGGGGAAGGAGAGGGGGGAAGACATGCGGCAAATGTCGTCGGGTCCTGGAGTCGAACCCACGATGGCCGCGTCCAGGACCCAAGGCCTCCAAATATGGGTCGCGCTACACCACCACGGCACGCCATAAACATATTTTTTATTAGTTCACATCTAGGGTAAGAGAGCTCTGGCACTCGTTGGGCAATCTGACATCCTGGTGGCTTCTTCCCTGCTTTTCTCAACTTACTTCACTCATCTTGAAGTTTTTCATGACTCAGAGGTCAGTTCTCAAGAATTGTCTGAAAAAACAAAACAAATATTTATTTCTTCATGACAAAATTTAGGTCACAGCCTGTTGAGGTACTTCTCAAATTTTTTAAGATAATTTCTTACCATGGTCAGAATCTGGCACTTCTTAAACAGTAATGAGTGATTCACGCCGCCTGACCTGCCTTGCTGTCTGGCCCATTGAGAAACCTGTCTGATGTAATTTTCTCTATCTGTAAAGTCCACAAGAGTCTGCTAGAGGTTTCTGTATACATCTGCTTACAGCCCACATTTTCCTGTCTGAGTTGACTAATGCCTGGTTCACCAGCAAGATTTTAAAATTGTCGGGTTTTTTTCACAACTTGAGTGACTCCACACACGACAATTAAAAATGAAAGATATAATATTCCTACAGTGTGGGGTGTGCAGACGAAGAGCAAAAATACAACACACCACACACAAGCAGGTGTCAGTGCCAAAAAAAGAAATCTCAAAACCCCTTGAGATCAAATGTGAATTCAGAGTAAATAAACATGGCTGACAAGGAAGAAGATGTGGTGATAGTTTGTGCAGTAGAAAGCAATAAGAATGAAAAGGCTTTGCTGTTGTCATGGTGAGTGTCGGTGATGACGACCCAAATGCACATGGCTGAGATGTTGTGTTGAAGTTGTAGATTTTATGAAAAAAGAAAAAGGAAAAAACTTACAAAAATACAGGGAACCAAAGAAGAACAAAAAAAACAACAACACATAAACCAGGAACCAAACAAACCAGCAGAGAAAACAGGGAAATCACAGAAAATAATGGTTTAACAGGAGGAACCAGCAAGAAATGTGAGGAAGAGAGGGGTTTAAATACTGTGAGGATGAATCCTGAAACAAAAGACCTGGACTGAAACCTGGAACGGGTTTCAGGTGTGAGGGGAAAGATAGAAAAATGCCACAAAAGGTGAGGGAGAGTACACAAGAGACTAGGAAATGAATCTAACACTAAAGAATAGAATTATGACCAAAGAAACATAATTAAACTAGAGTAACAAGGAATAACTAGAATCAAGAAATACACATAACTGGAAAAACTGAGACGTACTGAGCTAAAGTAAAGCACAAACAAGACTGATCTAATCGAAGAACTAGACTAAAGAACACAGAATAATCAAATCTCAAAAACAACTCAAAACAAACCAGGACATAAAAGCGACAGTATGATATGGAGGTGAGTTGTTGTGGGCTTCTTTTGTCTTCTGTGTTTTGGATTCTGTTCTGTTTCCATCACTTCACTTTCTGATTGGCTTCAAATCACATTCAACAGGCTGGATGATCATTTGTCATCGGGGGAAACATGCAATATCATATTTGGACAAGACAATCCAACATGTTGGATATCCCTGACTTAAAGTTGGAGCTATACTAATGAAGATTATCTTTGGAGTCATCATAAAATTAAAGTGTCCTAAAGGTTGTCAGGAGGAAAGATCAGGTCAAAAGAATTCCCAGTTTTTTCTTGACGCGTGAATCAGGCTGAATATGTAGCTTGTTTAAAGAGATACTGAGGTGTGTTAAGCCCTTAAGTGATGTAAATATGTTGGAAAATGTTGCCTTAATTGTAGGACCCTTCCATTGTTTAGTAATTTATTTTACCCCTCCAGGGAGTCTTTTGTGGGCTCTAGTGTCCCTTATATGACAGTGGGCTGACAGGAAACAGGGAAGGAGAGGGGGGAAGACATGTGGCAAATGTTGTCGGGTCCGGGAGTCGAACCCGCGACGGCCGCGTCGAGGACTGAAGGCCTCCAAATACGGGTCGCGCTAACCCCTACGCCACCACGGCACGCCCTTGTTTAGTAATTTAAGCAATAAGGTCATTATAAAAATTAATAACAGGATAGTTTAGACAGTATGTTTGATCAGTTCTACTTTTTGTCACATCGCTGGGCAGTGATTTCACCCTCTGTTTATCTTTGTTTCATCAAAATCTCCAGTTTTCTACACTGCGGATGATGGGTTGTTCCACCAGGCCTCTCCTCTGCTCTCCTCTGGAACAGGGATATGGTTGTTCCTGTGGTGGTCATCCCGTGGCTCTTAGGGGCCTCTGGATGTCTGAGTATCGGATTTTCTCTATGTCTGCCTCAGGTTCCAGTGGTTAGGTCTGCGGGTCTTCACACTTGCTACTGAATATTCATATATAAAAACTGGATCTCGAAACTCACATATGCACACGCCTTCACTCAGTGTTTTATTCAAGTATTCTTAGATACACTGTCTGTGCTGTGGTCACATCTTGTGCTTTTCAGTATTAATGTTAGATATGGATATGCTATTTGTCCTTGTAGTTTCTTGGTTCTCATATTTTTTGTCCTCTCCACAGATGACATCCAGTGTGTTTTCTTGTATCTTCTCTGTCCTCTTTCCTCTCCTCTATTCTCATCTCCCTCTCTCCCTTTTACTTTGGACCCACCTCTTTTCCTTTCTCTTCTTTTCCATCTTCTAGTCCACTGCATTTGAAATAAGCCCAAGGCTAATTTTAATTATGTCTTTACATACACGCATCCATCCATCCATCCATCCATTTTCTTGTCCCTAGTGGGGATGGGGCGCCGCTGTACAGCCTACATGCATACAGTAAATATATATTTAAACTCTGTTTATTAATCTAAGCACTAAGTAGTGCTTCAATATTAGTAAGTACTAAATAAGGTTCCACTCATGAAAGAAATTCTTTAAGACTACTCCTTGGCACTTTAACAATTTTTTTGTTCTACTCTACAGATGAGGACATGTATAGTAATTTAATGCACTGATGATAATTTTAATGTTGGCAAACTAAATTAGTGCAGCGGCATAGACTATGACTAGCACTGATTTTGGATTTTTCTTCCATCCAATCGGATAATTAGACACATGTGCAAACATGTGCACACGCACTCAGGTTTGTTCGATATTTAGATAATGTGAAAAGCTTTGTAAAATTTTACATAGTGATTTTAAGAAGACAGGCTTTTGGTTTGTTAATTTAATTCGGATTTCAGCAGTGCTGTTTTAAAGGTGTGCTTATTATATCAAACCTTGTGCCGTAAAATTCGTAAAAGCAATATCACCTTTACAAAACCAAAAAGTCTGGGGTTTTCAGAAGCCACTAGACTCATAAGAACACAACACAAAATACATTTTATTTTCTAGTAAAACATTTATTTCTCCATGAAGTACTTTGAACTTATTAAAACAGCATCAGGTTTTTAGATATTTAATAAACCTGCTGATGGTTTTTTGGCAATTCTGACGCCATGTCCAGTATTATTCTATTTTTGATTTGAGTTCTTTGTTTTGATTTTTGGATTCTTAATTTAATCTCATTATTACATTTTTATGTGTAAAGTCATAATTATTGCTTCTGTAGGCTTCAAACCCCTTCTTTTAACTTTACCCAGGTACCAAAACTCACTAACAAAAGATGACAAAGCTCTCTGATGGTGTTGTCTCATGTTTAAGCTGGAAAGTTTTGGTTACTCTCTTTCCACTGGGGTAGCTACACAACATTTGAATAGGCCAATCAGATGTCTAAGAAATTGTTCCCTCCCATTTTATATTACCAAATTAAGAATTTGTCCTATATAGTAAACAAAATTAACTGTAGCATTGAGTTGATAAACGCCCTCAATATGTACGCTGTCTTTTTCATCCTCCTGATGCTCCAAGTTGAATGTAAGTATGAGACAGTTCAGAAAATGTAGTATTTTCTTTATTTAGTAAAAGATGTATAATAACGCATTAGGGTTATTAATTACCATTTTGTGTAAATATGTTTTCTTAATGTGCAGATGCTGAGAACTTTGTGATAACAACTGTTGCTGTTGGAGAAAATGTGACTTTCTCTTGCAAACGACATTCATCTTGGGGTGTTGGATCCCTCTTTTGGATAAGAGTCATCCCTGGAAAAATGCCTGATATTTTAGGTTCAACATTTACTTTTAATCACCCTGATTCAGACTCATATTCTCGCATTTCAACAAAACAAGAACCTGGGAGTTTTGTTCTACATTTAGCAAAAACAAGGCTAAGTGACACAGCATTTTATTTTTGTTTAAAGACACAGCAATACAACCTTACTTTCTTAAATGGAACATTTCTCAGAATAAAAGGTAAAGGGTTTTGTGAAACTTTTTAACTAAATTACAAAAGCTTTAAATACAAGAGTGTTTTATCAATATCAACTGGTTAACATATCAGGAAAAAAAAAACATTAATTCAATATTTTTATTGGAAATATTTCTAGATCTGTCCAATGTTTATATTAGTCATTTTTTTATTAATTACATTTTATGTATGTCATTTCTATAAATATTTTAATTTATCTCTTTTCTTCTCCAGAATCAGAACCTGACATTACTGCAGTCACTCAAGAGTCTTTATCTGATGCAGTTCATGAAGGGGATTCTGTGAGTCTGCATTGTTCAGTTCTCTCTCACTTAGAAAAGAAAACATGTCCAGAGGAACGCAAGGCGTTCTGGTTCCAAGTCTCTTCACCACAATCACATCCCAGTTTAATTTACGCTCAAAATGAGGGTGATGGTAAATGTGAAGAAAATCCTGAGTCTCAGTCTGGACAGCGTTGTGTCTTTAACTTTGTGAAAGACAACATCAGCTCCTCTGACACTGGAACCTATTACTGTGCTCTGGCTGCATGTGGGATGGTAGTTTTTGGAAATGGCACAAAACTGGAGTTTAAAGGTAATTCCAACATGTTCCTGCATTACAGTCATGATATTATGTCATATTTTGATTCTTCTATGATGACTTATATATTTTTTTATGTTTCAGATGTCAGCATAAATAATTCACAGAGGAACAACACTCTCGTTCTTCTGCTATGTGGAATCTTGGTTTTGATGCTGATTGCTACGGCTCTACTTGTCTATTTGATTAGGAAAAAATGTTGGCACTTTTCCAAAGGTAAGAGTAGTAACTAGATTATTTTTCTTTAAAAGTGGATTCTTTTGAACATAAAATTAAACTCTATTTAAACTGTTATAATTAACAGGTACTGAGTTTCCAGGCAAAAATGCTGTAGTAGTTTGTGGGCAATTGCAAAATCAGCAAGTGAGAAATTTTATGTTGTTAAAAATATATCAGCTAAATAATGTGCATCTTATATCTACAAATATCTGAACATTAAGATCTGCCCATTCATTTTATTTCCCCAGAGAAATGAAGAATCTCTAGTTTATTCGACACCAGTTTTTACCCAGAGAAACGATGATCGAGTGGGCAGAGTTAAGGCAAGAAGAAAAGAAGGTACCATCTACAATGATGTCAGGATCTTTGATGAAGAATAAAATCATAAAGCATTTGATTCAAGGATCCTTTTAGACTATTTTTTAATGGTTTTTTTTTGCTTGGCATGCCAAAAAAACTTTGCAGTCTCTTGCGTTTAACAGTATTTATTAAGCTAAGTATATTAGCTAAGTATATTAGTTTAATAAATACTTTCACCAGGTTAAATAACTTTTCATGTGTATTCAATTTTATTGTATTTCATTTAAAAGCTGTGTATCATTTTTGGGTTGTGTTAAAAGTTAAAGTGACTGATGTTCATCTGCCCAAAATATGTTTAAAACAATAGTGCAGCTTCATGTTTTTCTGTACTTTTTTGTTTCTTTAGTAATGCAACGTAATACACTGTATGATGAATTGTGTATGTATGGAATGTTTTCAAGAGAGTAAAAGTTGTAAGTGTGAGAAATTCTGCTGTAAGTTATGCAGCAGAATTATAACTCACAGCAAAAATTAAAAAATATATCACTATAACAACCCACTTTTCATAAAATGTATAAATACACAAACCCTGTAAATTCTAGACACTAACAGGTACCATAGAATTGCACAAAAATCAGTGAGGGACGGCGCAGTCTCTGCTCGCAATTCCGTGAAAGAGGTGTACGGAGCTTTGTGCCAGAAGCCCATTAAAATGCTGTTTACATTGTTTTAAACTGTGTGATTGTGAGCGTGAGTGGGAATAAAAATAGCAATAGGTATTTTGTTTCATATAACACAGCAGGAGTTTAACAGATAAACCTTTTATGGATGGAAACTCGATTAAAAACCCACCTGTTTGGAATTGTATTTGAAACTTAATCAATTACAAATTTATTGATGGAACTTGACTTAATGTCGTGTTTTGATTGTTGATTCTATGTTGCATTGTGTTTCTGTGTTTGATGTGATGTAAAGCACTTTGAAATGCCCTGCTGCTGAAATGTGCTATACAAATAAAATTTGATTGATTGATTGATTGATTGAAATATTATTTATTTTTTTTCACTGTAATAAAATTTAATAATACAGCTTGGTCCTTTTTCCATTGTTATCAGTTAAAATAATGTACTTATTTTTGGTCAGTGTAAATAGAGTAAAAGCATATCTTTATATGAATATATAGCATTTGCTTTTTGTGTATCTCTATGGCCAAAAAATTTAGAGAAAATAAGAAAGATAAATATATCCATACCTCTTTAACCTTTAGTATTCTTTTGTGGCAAACAAGCAGAATGTAATGCATAATTGTGATGTCAAAATAAAAATGATGCAATGGTTCTTAAAACAACTATCCTGTGCTGCACCAGAGTTTAGGCCATGTCTCTACCAGCTTTACATTTTTCCCGTTCTGTAGTGTAGGCTCAGTCACAATGAACTGTAACTTAAACAAAAAACAATCGTTTTCAAGTCTTGCCAAAAATGCTGTGTTGCTTTAGGCCTGTGCCATTCTAACACTAGTATAGACAAGTTTTAATCCAAACTCTCCCATTGTCATTCGGGTCCTTGTCCTGATGAAAGATAAACTTCTCCCCTGGTCGCGTCATTTTTCATGCTGGTAATAAAGGTCCATGTTGCATTTCAATTTAGAAACTACCTCCCCCAACCTGTTCCTTGTTGTACTGATGGCCTGAAACTTGTTTCTATCTCTGAACGTAACACAGGTTAAACAGTTTATAAATTCATGGTAGAGGTCAGCTGGACAGACTGGCAACCTGTCCAGGGTGTACCCCGCCTCTTGCCCGAATAATTCGCTGGAGATAGGCACCAGCACCCCTCTCGACCCCACTAGGGACAAGGGTGTACAGAAAATGGATGCATGGATGAATGGATGCATGGATGGATGGATGGATGGATAGGGGTCAGTTCATAAATTTGGTGTTGCAGTGTTCTATTCAATTTTGTTTCCCTTTTTCAGGTAAGGCAGCACCTAGACTAATTCTGACAAGTAAAATAGGTACATGAGAAATAAAACAGATGCTAACTATCAGAGGAGGTCCAAGAACATTTGCTTCTCTGGGCAAACAGTCTCACCGGCCTGGCTGCTCATGTTAAGAAAGCATAAAGGAGGTTTTATGTGTCAGACTTCTGGTATTTATTATTGTTTGACATTTGCAATTTGTTTTGTAACTAAAACATAACTTGGAAATCTTCAAATGATTTGTTTGAATAATTTGTGAATATTTTATGAATACGGCACCCAATGTTTGGCCTCAATTCATTTTTTTTCTTTCATCACAATCAATATTCCTGCACTATGATGACCAGTGTTGTTTAAAGTACTGAAATCTCAGAGTCAAGTAAAAGTATAGGTACCTCTCCAAAATATGACTTTGGTAAAAGTCCAAGTCACTGACTGAAATGTTACTTGAGTTAAAGTCTTAAAGTATCTGAAACGTCTTGTACTTAAGTAGGGAAATTGCTGTAAAAATGGATGTAATGTAATGAAAAGTATAAGTAAAAAGTAAAACAAGAAAAATGCAGTTTGAATGACATATTTTATAATCGGGGGAGTTTTTGTAAGATAGAATTTCCACATCTTCGGGCAGGAATAACATAAACTTCATGCGGTACGACAAATCTTTAACACCCACGAAAGAGTATGTTGTGTTTAAATAAGGCCATGGACCCTCATCACCAGCTGGTGGTTCCCCTGGAGCCACCAGCAGTCGTTGTGGTCTCCGTCTCCTCCTCCATGTGGCTGCTGCTGATTGCGAGACTTGCTTTGTGTTTAATGGGAGAAGCGAAACAGGTGTATCCTATTGGTGGTGATGAACAAGCCCAGGCAAGTAGGCTACCGACTTTGTTCCGTAGCCTACTTGCTACTTGCTAATCAGTAGGTGGGGTCAAAACACTTGCGTTTCTCTCTCTCGCTTTTTTGTAACGAGTAACTAAACCACACATTGAAAATGTATCGGAGTAAAAGTACACAATTAAGTTCGGAAATATAGTGAAGTAAAAGTGAAAGTCATCAAAAATGTTCATACTCGAGGAAAGTATGAAGTACTCCAAAATATACTTAAGTAAAGTAGTGAAGTGTTTTTACTTCGTTACTATACAACACTGATGATGACACTATAGTACATAACAGTAGTAGTAGAAGGATTACTAACATTAGGCATAGCAGTGGTGCTCTTTGGGAACAACACTCAGTATGGATCAGTATTTAGAAGAAAACTCGAAACTTAATTTCTGATGTAAGTTTATTCAATCTGCATGAAGGAAGTCTGTCTGAAATAAATTTTTACACCACAAAACTATTGCAATGATTTATTCAGCTTTATTCTATTACATATTTGTCAACATAATTTACAATTCTGCACAATTTAGTTGATTTAGGCAAAGATAAATGACTTAGTGTGATCCATGGGATATAGAACAGCTGGTTTTTTTTCATGTGTCGACAAACTGATATTACAAAATTAACAAACAAGAAAAAGGAAAAGAAAACATGATTTTGCATTACAAATTATGTCATTGAAATATGCTCAAAAAGAAGAGCATGAAATATTAAGAGTGATGTAATGACTAAAGTGAGGAGAGGTGATTTTGGTGACCATCTAATTTGACAGAGGAGTAAACACATTCTTCAGGAAGCGTTTTCTTCTCATTAGACCCTCTAACCCGGGTTTGCACTGATGCATAGTTCACTTCTATTGCTTCATCATCCTGCAAAAGAAGGAACAATTTAGTCTATTTTCATTATCATAGAACATGTTGTGAAAGACTTGTCAGAGATATATTTACCAAGTTTCTTGTGTGAACAACATTTGATTTGCCATCCTCTACCAGACTGGAACCACCATTTTGACCTTTGAAGAACAAACATAAGTGTTTTCATAGATTTTCTCTCTTTCTTGTTGTTTGCTTTTGGTGTTGTGAAAGATTATAATGTTTCTTCTATCTTGTCTTTTGGATAACTAAATGAAACACAAGAGAGACACAATGTTTTGCAAATGTAATTGTATTTTATTAGGATTTTATGTCAAGCAAAAAGTAAAACATACTTTTACCGGACTTAGTTGCAAGGCACCTTAATGCATAAAATAATTGAGCCAGTCACATGGCTGAGCTTCAATGGATTTAGGCTTCAAGTTGTGGAGAAGACTACTTTAACAAGTTCAAAGATGAGAGATTTTAGAGACTTTGAGAATGTCAAAGTCTCAGTTCTTTTGAAACTAAAGTACGTCAGAATAAATGGTTTGAAAAAAGATAACTACGCAATGCAATAAATGTTTGTGAAATAACACATTTGAAAAAACAAAACCCTTAATCTCACAGCACATATCCCACAGATGCTTCAGCCATAAGTATTCTCTGTCAAGACCCAGGAAACTGAGAAACAGAAAACTTATTCTGTTGTATGCTGTTTTTAACTTCTTTGTACAAGCACTTTGAATTGTCTTTGGCTGAAAGGTGCTATATAAATAAAGTTGCCTTGCCTTGCCTTGCCTAGAACTACAGTTCAAACAAGGTCATTAAAATTGGACAATAATACTGAAAAAATGTTGCGTTGCCTGATGCAAAGCAACATTTGCCTGAAATCGTCTCAATTTCAACTTTCAGAGAGCGGGGTCAGAATCTGGAATACACTAGAATGTATCCATCCTGTTCTGCTGGTACATGCATGCCAAAAAAGATGAGTTTGGGGTTAGCATTTTGTAAAACTCACCTTTGAATTGTCCACACTTTCGCTTCAGTTTAATGTAGAAAATGAGGAGGACTATAATAATAACACAGCAGGCCAGCAGTCCTCCAAGTATTATGACAAGTCTGTCAACTTCTTGCTCTATGTTAGAAAAAAAAGGGTTTGGCACATATCAAAAAAATGTTTTAACTGGTAGTGAATTTTTGCATTTGGACATTATCAACAAGGCTACACTAAGCCAACACAATAAACTATAACTTCCAGAAATAGGTTATAGAGTTCCCACGCACATGAACAAAATTGAAGGGACTGATTAAATTAAATTACTTCTGTGCTAATGCTCTGATAAAATATTTATATTTATCTGATGTGTTTAAAGTGGCCAGAAAACAAAAAACACATACTCATCTCCACTTTGGATCCTTCACCAATCACGATTGATCCACATGCTACCACAGCGCTGTAGTAAATTCCAGCATCAGATGAGTCTCGTACAGATAAACTGTAAGAACAGCTTCTGTCCAAGTCTTTGTCGCTGATGTTCGTCTGAGTATAAATGATGCCTGGATGGAATCGTTCTGATTCAGTTCTGAACCAGTACATACTGGGTTTAGTTGGGCACTGGGACTTTTCTTTATTCTTGGAGAGAAGTGAACACTGGAGAGTTACTGTCTCTCCCTGCTGAACCAACTCTGTCTTTGGATGTTGTTTCAAGTAGAGAGATTTCTGCTGTTTATCATCTGCAAGGTAAATATCACAGGTAACACAGTTAATGAAAAATACATTACATGTCAGTGAATTTTACAGGCAGAAAACAGCATCTTACCATTCACAGCTAGGAAAGTGCCACTGATGAACTTCTGTGAATATGTTGTTCCAATGTGACAGAAATATGTTGCTTCATCCTCTTTGCTGATATTGAAGATAGTGAGATCATGACGAGTCCCTTCTGGTGTTATTGCAAAGTGAGAGCCTTTAAATCTTTCAGTTATTGTCGTTTGACCAAGGATCACAGAAGCCACTATTTCAACTATGTGTCCAAGAGCCTGTTTATACCAGTTAACAAATTTAAGCTCCTTCTCAGAAACATTGCAGTCGAATGTTATATTATCACCGATGTCAACCAGAGTTAAGCTGATCAGGTGGGAAGTCTCAACAGTATGAATAAGAGCTGTGGAAAATAAGTTAAGGCTTTAGTAAAAAATAGTTTCAAACATTCAAGTCCGATATATTCCAACCATCTACTGCTGGAGATGCAATTCTTTCTAGAAAAGAAGTATTCTTACTTGCCATGCTGAGAACAATCATTGCGGCCAGTCTTGCGAACATTGTGGTACAGCTTTTCGTCTTCTCACATATCGGTGTCCTCTTACCAAATGGAAGGTTTAGATGGTGTAGAAGTGTTTCCAAAACAGGCAACAGTGATTGGCTGAAATGTTCGAAGTTGTACAGCCCACATTTGCTAAACCAGTGAGGCCTTTTCAGTGAACAAGGGATTTAAATGAGTATGCTTATTTGAACTTCTTACTTATGATAAGAATAATGCCAAAATAAGTTTTTTGTGTAGTGTATTTGGTTTTCTGATATCAAAAGTGATAATTATTGTAATGTCTTGCAAATTGTTAAATTTGTGGCAGATTTTGAGAAACATCATGAGCAAAGATGGTAGAGTTTTTTTTTGCTTTTGATAACAGCTTGTTTGTTGTGGATGCTGTTAATGAAGACTGAAAAACGTCATTTCCTTTTCCTTTATTGCTATATTAAAAACATCTGCTTTTGTCACTTGTCTGCTGAAACCAGCCATGGTCAAATCCTTCACCTGTCAAAAAGCGATCATACATATATGATATTTTTTCATATAGCTACTGGTTTGTGAATAAAAACGTAGATTTGATATTGATGTTAGAAAAACTGTTTCTATTTATATTTTCATAATTGTCCTCGCAATAGCGGGAAAACCCCGCCTCGCCCCTTAACACAGAAATGCTTCGGCTGCAGAAAAAACTTCTGACTTTAACTTAATCAGGCTGCCAAATGCCCGGTTCGCTAAAGACAGCCTGAGTCCGTCCCACCGACAGATATAAAGAATGTCTGTCTTTATATCAGACATCCTGATATAAGACTGCAACTGTCACCGCGAGTCACTACGTAGCTCAATGCCCCGGTACCACCCGGTACCACCCGGTACCACCTGCTGACTGTTCGCTCTGCTGCTCCTTAACTTTTCTACCAGGCGGTTTAAAGCAGCTGCTGACGGGATCTGGGCTGGAGGTTCGAGGCTGTAAATAAAACTTATTGCAGAACCTCAAATGTTAAAGCAAGATTCGGCCCAGAGCATTTAGGGTTCACGAAATAAACATCAGAGAAAATACTGTAGCAATAATTAGAACCGCAGCAAAAAGCCAAACATGCCACAATGAAATGAATCGAAATGTCCCCAAAGCATCGGCGGACTGACAAAGGGGCCACCGGGGGATTAAAGGTAGATTCCAGAGGCTGTTCATGCAGGGCCGGCCCAAGGTAATATGGGGCCTTAGACTCTTCCCCCTCTACATCCCCTAACCAGTCCTACTAAGAACCTCAGCATCACTAACAGTGTTTAAATATAGATAAGGTGAAGTCTGTGAGAGGGAGACCAGATTTATTGGCTGAGTTTCAAATCAATCACTGATTATTGGTTATTTGCTGTGATGTATTTCTTAACAAACCCAACTCAAACACAAAGATTACACCATATTGTAGCCATGGTAACACAACAATCAAACTATCAAGATGATTCTTTAAACTTTTACAAAGTAAACTTCCTAATTAAATCCTAAATGTACATTTTTTGTTTTCTCAGCTGAATGCATTAAATAAAATTTAACAACATTGTCATTTTCTATACATGAATGCAGGTTTAGATCTATGATCTGTGTTACAATTAAACCATTTCTAGGGGCCCCTGGATGTCTGGAGGCCCCTACCAGCAGCTACCGAGTTTTCTTTGCCTTGATAGTCCAGTCTTACAATTCTAGATCTCAGAGGTGCTAACAACAAACTATTACATAGAGTTAACCCCTTTGAGCTTTTTTGATCTATAAAGAAGTCTCTAGCCAAGTTGTTCTAGAGGTTAAATCAATATTATTAGGGCTTAATTAGTAAAATGGCAGCAAATTGGCTTATTTCATAACTTCATAACCAGAGACCTTCCCTCCTCTGGTCTGTTTAACAGCTACAGTCTCAGATCAATTCAGCTCTCCAGGACTGTCAGCAGCAAAAACAGAAACTTTATACCTGTTGGGGAAAATATACAATATACAGACTACATTTGCTTTGCATTGTCCCCGCATGATGGCAATGATATAGTAGGATCCAATTAAATTCTTGATTGATATGGATTGTTGCTATGTTGTTGTACGTTATTTTAAGATCTTGTTCAATGTGTCCTTTTTTAACTTTGAGCTCCTCTCCCTCCAAAGGTCTCTGCACGGCCCTGAGTACACTGTACATTTTACACCTTTTATCCCAACGCAGAGTTGCATCTTAAGTGACATCATACTCCATGTGTGATTGTCCTTATTTATTCCTACTGACACTTTGATACCCATGTTCCCTTTTTTCTCACAATCAGTTTCTTTGAAGTTTGTCTAACTATTTTAAACTTCGTTAAAAGCAAAAAAGAAAAACCTTATGCAAGCGTTCGCCTTTCATTATGAAAAACTACATGCAAAAGTGACAGCAGCAAATAGAAACAGTTGCAGGTTGTTTTATTTTACCTTTCACCAACTGCTGAGGCTGTTGACTCAGAATAGATGTTCTGCAAGCCTCAACCAGACAGGAAGTGTGAAAAGAACAAAATGTATCAATAATTATGCTCAAATTATGTCATTAAAATCACATTCATTTTTTCTTGCTGATGGTTTTTTTGCTCGTTTTTGTCAAAACATTTTTATAATTGTACATATTTTAAAGAGAAAAGTAAAGGCTCACTTCAAAGTAAGCTAAATGGCTGGGTAGGAAACAAAGCGTCTGTGTTTTCACACTTGTGTTAACCAAACCACAACCTGTCGTGCTTAAGTTTCCATGCATCATTTCTACTAATTTGTCAAGCATAATTTTGTTTATTGGAAGGTTGAACTTTGTGTTCAGTAGCTCTGCACAGTACTTTTTTTATCCTCACTCTTCAGTTATACTGCAAATTCAAAAACATCATACTTTATGCCTGAATAATCCCTCTAATGCAAATGTTTCTAATCTCATAAACAGTCCTTCCCTCAGATATCTGAAGTTAATTGACATCTCCCATTTGAATTGGATTTGACCTTTGTGTCAATTTTTAAAATCATTACTGTATTTTTCTTATTTTTTTTATTACTGTTATGATGAAATTTTCCTTTCTCGTGTTTGCATGAATAGCTGCTCTCTCATAACTGGAAAATTAATAGTCAAGTTTTTTTCAACAGTTCCAGTTAAAAGCAGCTTTGTGATGCTCTCACTGCTGTCCTGACGTGAACCACGCGGATGATATGGCCATAAACATCTTTTCAACTATCCAGAGGGGATTTGCTCATGTTGGTAAAAACAAAAACACATTAAACTGATTTTCGACACCAATCAGTCTGATTTAGCAATGTAGAAAGTATCCCACCTTTCATCACAAGAAAAGCATATTGCCTGTTGTTGGGAATAAACCCAGGTACAAACTTACAAATGTTCCCACCGTCCCTTCGAAAGCATTTCATGCACACCGTCAATTGTTTTTGAATGGATCTGAGAGTTTTGTCTATTCATAGTGATCGCTTGTGAAAGCAAAACTTGCTCCCTTCCTCCAACACTCTACCATTGTTGCGAAAAACATTAAAAAGTACATTTAGAAAATATTAAAGTAAAGATAACAAGCTGAGCAGAAGTTGATGAAATGGATCCCAAACCTCATTTTGTCACTCTGTATTACACTTTGTGTGAAATATTTTATTAGCATTTATTTGTTTAACCTGATGAGATAATTGACATTATCATTGTCATTGACACTTATTTACAAGGTCGACTTTGCATTGATACTGTGACGAAATCATACAATTATTTTTCACCAAACACGGTGAACAGTGGTGCAAAACAAGTGTGAAATAATTCCAAACTATTTTGAGATTTTAAGACAAAATGTAAGTGGAAGGTGAAACAGACACCAATGCAATACATTTATTTTTCACAAATTAAAATTGTGGTTTACTGGCCCCACTCTGTTTGTAGAGTGGATAGCTGATGGTCACCATCATGTGATGTGACAGTGGCATAAAGACAATGATGGAGCTTCATTTTATTTCATTTGCATCTCTTTACTGTGTATTTTGCTTCTGTGGTTTCATTTATCTATGAGAAAGAATATAATGTTATTTTACAGCCATATAATACAGAATGATCATCATTATGTAATATCTCATTTATTTACCATCTCACTTGAGTGACTTAGATTGGCATTTCCAGTATACAAGAGGACACTAAGTTCTCCTTTAAAGAAAACAGAATCTTATTAATTCCTATGTATCTTGAACAAACAGGTTCTCAATTGTATGCATTTAGAGCATTATGCATTTCCTGTTATCTATATTCTATATACTGCAATCCCCGAAAATTGCAAGCCTACCTTTCAGGTGTTGACAAATGTTTTTGTCTTTGTTGTTGAAAATTAATAGAAAAATCACAGAAACACAAAAAGCCAACAGTACTCCAAGTCCAACAACAAGAGGATTTGAATCTTTTCCTAGATTGGAACAAAGAACAAATAGAAACATTAGACACAATCAAAATATGTGTTGTTAGGGAAGAGGTAATTGAAAAGATTATGTCCAGAGCTAGCGATGCAAATTTCACAAACAAGCATATTATATGACAGATAACTTTTATCTTCAAAACTGTTTAGTTTATTTGTTAAAGTTTCACTTCTTAATATAAAACAACACTGGACAAACAAGATTATACAATCATTTTCATATTTTCACTGGACATTTTCGAAAGAAATCATACAGATATGTCAAACAGTAGTAGTGATTTTTATTTTGTTGAGAGAAAACAAAATTCACTAAAGATGATAAGTTAGTAATATGTTTTAGTCAAGTAACAAAATGATAATGACAATTAAATCATCATTGAGTTATAAGACCACACAACGTTCCCCATGAATTGAGCTCTCCAATTGACATGAAACTTACCAGCGAGTTGTTGAGTGGTCCAAAAAATACAAACCAAAGTAATGTATTTATGAAAAGTAAAAATTATAAACACATACTCATCTCCACTTTGGTTCCTTCACCAATCACGATTGATCCACATGCTACCACAGCGCTGTAGTAAATTCCAGCATCAGATGAGTCTCGTACAGATAAACTGTAAGAACAGCTTCTGTCCAAGTCTTTGTCGCTGATGTTCCTCTGAGTATAAATGATGCCTGGATGGAATCGTTCTGATTCAGTTCTGAACCAGTACATACTGGGTTTAGTTGGGCACTGGGACTTTTCTTTATTCTTGGAGAGAAGTGAACACTGGAGAGTTACTGTCTCTCCCTGCTGAACCAACTCTGTCTTTGGATGTTGTTTCAAGTAGAGAGATTTCTGCTGTTTATCATCTGCAAGGTAAATATCACAGGTAACACATTTAATGAAAAAGACATTACATGTCAGTGAATCTTAGAGGCAGAAAACAGCATCTTACCATTCACAGCTAGGAAAGTGCCACTGATGAACTTCTGTGAATATGTTGTTCCAATGTGACAGAAATATGTTGCTTCATCCTCTTTGCTGATATTGAAGATAGTGAGATCATAACGAGACCCCTCTGGTGTTATTGCAAAGTGAGAGCCTTTAAATTTTTCAGTCATTGTCGTTTGACCAAGGATCACAGAAGCCACTATTTCAACTATGTGTCCAAGAGATTGTTTATACCAGTTAACATATTTAAGCTCCTTCTCAGAAACATTGCAGTCAAATGTTATATTATCACCGATGTCAACCAGAGTTAAGCTGATCAGGTGGGAAGCCATAGTAGATGGAAAGAAAGCTGTAAAAATACATTCATGTACATGTTTATTTCAAAAACACGAGAATGTTTTCCACGTAAACAGTAACTCAATATGATTATTTTCTTTAATAAAAATAAATAACTTACCAGTCGTACTGAAAAACACAATCAAGGCAGCCACCCTGACAATCATTGTGCTACAGCCTTTCCTCACACAACTAATGTCTTCTTGCTCAAATGCAGACTATAGTTCGAAAGGTAATGAAGTATTTTCCCAAGAGTGATTGGCTGAAACGTTGAAGATTGCCAGCCCACCATACTTGGTATGCAGGTACCCTTTTCATTTTAAAAGGTTTTCTAATCTAATGATTGCTTCGTGAAATTCTGTGAATGTTTGTTTGTGAAAAAAGCAAATGATTTATAGAAGCTGAAGCTAAACCTGAAAACTTTGAAAACACTGAAAAGGGAGCAACTTTGAAAGCGGCTGATGATATGATTGTAGACATCTCAGTTCAAGTTGGATGACTAAATGTTTCTCTTGGGGATATAGATGTTGCTTTGGCCTCAGTCATTTCATATGCTACTTAGTCGTTGCACAAAATCTGAAATGGACAAAAAAAATCCTGGCATTTATTTTAAAGGTGTACCCTTTTGGGCCCTTTGGCTCAAACTAATGAATATTTTCAGTACACTCTTAAAGGATGTGCAGTTTTTTAGTGCTTCAAAATGTCTGTCATAGCGAAGTCCTTCAACCTCAATCAAAGATACCACTGCTTGGAATATCACATTATTTGTGCTGAAGACATCTCTGGCAACCTCCCTGCAATAAAACTCGGAGCTGATCAGATGAGAATTGATCCCCACTACAAAAGTAAGGCCTGAATCCCAAAGCCTTATCTTTGGTGTGAGCCTCCAACTAAGACATAAGAGTGCTGAAATTTTTTTTGCATTTCAAAATCTACAAACTGTTCACTGAAGAACTTCTAGGAACCAGTCTGCAAACACATCGTTTCTGCATTCCCATGGAGACATGGGACGTCTCTTGACGTTTCTTAGAGGCCTGTTGTAGCGATCTCTCCATTCCTCAACAAGAAAGGTGCTTTCCTCAGGGTTAAGTTTCCAATCTAAAGTACAAAATGTTCTACTCAGAACCCCCCTGCTGGGATACTATGCTGAAAGAGAACAAGATTTTATCTTGTTCCATCAATTTTTGGATTTTTGGACATTGCTTTAACCCGACTAATGATTGACTCACAGTGAGAATATCTGGGCTGAATTAGGTGTGTTTGACTAGTATTGTAAATTGCCTTTTTATTGCATGCTTACTTAATGGTTTGCTGATTAATGTTGGTATTCTTATATTATATGGCTGCTTTACTTTTTGAAGTCTGCCACATGTTGGAGATTGTCTCAGTCCACAACAATCTAATTCAATGCTGCTGATGCATTGGTTCTCTTTCAGCCAATCTCTACTCTCTTTCTCCCTCTTGTTCCTGCTCCTTTTCTTTTCTTGATTTCGCACCCAAATCATATCTACTAAGACCACATTTTCTTTGTCTAGCCTAAATGTCAGCCCTCAACATGTATAGTTTTACGACTCTTTGTCTCAAAGTGTCTGAGTCAGAACAGTGACCTCCTCTCCTTTTGGGTTAAGTCTTGATCCTCCCTCACCAAGGGGTGGAGCTACTCTGTCCTACAACAATGTTGTGCTGCGTTTACAGTACATTGCAGTTCTACAAATCTGATTCCCTCTTAGTTTATGCATGTAATAGTAATAGTAAACTTTGGTAAATAAAACAAAAATTGTCATGAGGTGCGGTGTGAGGTGGAGAGGCAGACGCTGAGGATCCAGGTAGAAGTGAAAAAACTGAGTTTAATGATGAAAATGTCTGAATATCCAAAAAGTCCAAAACCCTGTTAGCACAGCAGAGCGGGAAACAAAGCTCAGCACTGGTAGCACAGGTAACTGAAGGACAGCAAGACAGACTGGTGCATACGGCAAGGACCCGACAAAGACACAGAGACACAGGTGACACTAAATACACAGGAGGTAATCAGGGAACGAGAAA
This sequence comes from Xiphophorus maculatus, assembly GCF_002775205.1. Lineage (NCBI taxonomy): Eukaryota > Metazoa > Chordata > Actinopteri > Cyprinodontiformes > Poeciliidae > Xiphophorus > Xiphophorus maculatus. The sequence goes on along the minus strand of NC_036465.1, from coordinate 11,991,750 downwards.
CACCTGGGAATAATCAAGGGGACAAAGGACAACACGGAGACTCAAAGATACAGAAAACGTGAAATAAATACACAGAAAAACAGATCGTGACAAAAACAAACAAAAAATACAATTACTTTTTCTGTGATCTGACTGAATTCCAGTGATCTTAAAGTTCTGAGTGACATAAAATTATCTTCACTTGGGCATATATGATTTTGGTTGCAACTTTTAGCATCACCTTTTGAGATGAGACTTTCCATCACCTCCACGTGACTGCATTTCTGAAAGTGACAGAGGTACTTTTAGATCAGTGGTGTGAACACAAACACCTCCCTACCGCTCCGCCTCTCGCCCCTCCTACTAAAGGGAAGGACAGGAAAAAGTAGGTGGGCCAATGTGGGGTGGAGCTTTTAAATATACATTATACTAAGTTCATTTTTATTGTTTGTGTGCAACATAAAGTCAAAGTGCACAACTTTGTACTTTGACTTTATTTTTGTTAGATGTAGGTGAAAATGCCTTATTGTTAGATAGAATTATTCACATTTGAAGAGAAATGGAGTGTTGGTACCCTTCTTGAAATATTTTACTTGTATTGTTAAAAGATTAGCAGCTTTATTGCATATTTGTTGAGATGAAATAATATTTATCATTGATTGTGATACCTTAACATCTTCAGCATTTACAGTAGAAACTGAAATGTGTTTCAATTGTTTATGACACTATTTAATCTTTTTTACACAACCCGATCACATTGTCAAAATAAAATAAATCTGCAAAGGCAGTACTTCTCTTATTTCCAGTGCGATCCTTGAGAGTTTGCAAAAAATACTCTCAACACAATCATGTTTGTTTCCATTAAAGTTCGAATGCAATAAATACAAATTATTTCTAAAATAATGCTTCACATCATCACTTTCTCTTAAATCTATCCATGTTGCAAAGTAACATATTTGAGATTTTACCAGTTCATAATCTTCCTTTGACATATTTCCTACTGTCACAAACAAAGCAGGTTTCCACAGCTATTCTGACAGAGTGGAGTTGTGGTGAGAGGTTCAGACCCCTTCGACCGACCGCAAAACTTGTTTACTGTGAACAGATGCATCACACACTTTGCTTCAACAGGAAACAAAGTCAGAGAAAAAGCGCAATCACATTAATTTAATTGTAAGACTGATATTTCCCATTTTAATTACTTTAAAGTAAAAATTAAAACATGTTAATTAAACAGCAATTTTTTACTGAATTTTATGAAATTTTGTTTTTATACCTGTTACAGAACATAAAGAAATGGCTTACAAAAAGCATAACAGGCTATAAAACATTCAATTTTAAAAAAAATAACTTTCACAAAAGCAATCTAGGTACAACAAATAGAATAAGTCTAGCAATTCTCCTTTTTGCACAAACAAGCAGTGAAAGAAAGAGCGCTTGAGGGGAAAAGAAATTCAAGCCAACTTAATTTTGCATTAATGAATTTGTGCTTGTTTCTTGGGTAATATTAGTTATAAACAATATTATTGTGTTACTTTGCTGGTATATTTTTATGCAAATTAAAAAACGGTTTAAGTGTTTTTTTCTTCAGAATGAAGCTGCAGCTTGGACAGGAAGGAAAGCCCCTTTGTTTTCACACCCTCGCATGAACAAACCACAACCACAGCATTGCTCAAATTCTCATGCAGCATTTTAAGATTTCTGTCAAACTAGATGACTGAAAGTAGTTCTGTGCACAAAACTAAGGTAAAACAACTAATAAAACACAAAATAATAATAATAATTAAAATCATTAAATACATATTTATATTTATTTTACTACTCACTCAAATATGTCATGGCATTTTGTTCAAATAATGGAAGTAAGAAATATCTGAACGTCTTCCTTGTTTTTTGGATACTTCCTGTACTTTAAACATGAGTTGCCTTTTGAAGTTGACCATTAGTTAAACCACAAATCAAACTGATCTAGTCTGGAGTTTGGCCAACTACATTTTTCAGCTGCTTGAGAAGGATTGATCTTCACACTATTTAGGTTTTACTTTTCAAAGATAATTTCTATGATGATATTAATGCAGAACACCTGGAGTTAGGTTGAATTTAGTGAGACAACAATATATATATTTTTTTTAATTATGTCAATAGCTCAGTGCCACCATAGTCATCCTGATTTATAAACAAACCTCTTAATATTGTCTGTTTTCTGACTTTGTATACCAGTCTTTTATGACTTTAGCGCTGTCATCTGCTTTTCAACATGGACATATTTATGCACTTCACTGACCAAGCTGCTCTGAAGTGCAGAGAATGGAAAGTGTGCCCACAAACACTTCCTTAACTCTTTCATCTATACTCCACCCAGTGACGTCACTTGCACAGTGAGGAGGAGCTTCCTTCAGAAGGTGGAGCTTTTCAGTTTGAAAATGTCTTTGTGTGTTATTGCATCAAATGATCTTTTCCCTATTGTTTCTAATGAAGTGTTGATGCTTTACACTCTAAAGTCACTAAGTGGTCCAGACCTCACTGTAGGGTTGTGTATTGGTCATTTTTTAAGATAATAAGAAACATATTTATTTTAAAGAGGGACAGCATAAATCCCCTCAAATTGCAGAACATTACAAGCAAGGATGTTCTTTTGTGTTTACTGTAAATCCGTTTTAAACTGAATTTAATATTTTGTTTCCATCACATTTTATATTTATTAGATATAAAACACATCTTTATATATCTGAGTACTCAAATGCTTTCACCATCCATTGGTTACACGGATAAAGTGACTCAAGATGCAAACGTTTGGTTTCATCCAGGACTAAGACTCTATTTGTCCAGCAATTTATTTATATTTTACAGTTAATTCCAAGCATTTTTATGTCTTTTTACGTCTAAAAATAGTTAACTATACTATTGAAAGAGGGAAACTAACTATTCAGGATATTCCCAGTGGCCTAAATAAAAGTACTACACATTAAATTTTATCTAATAACATGAAATGTACATGAAAATGTATTCCTTGTGTTGGTAGGGAAAACTATTCCTGCAATATCCTTGTCTTTCTGAAAGTTATACAAGTGCCAGTTACCTTTTTGAGAACGCTTGTGATTTACTTTTGACTGGAATGTTTGATTCAGAAATATAGCTGTATGTTTTCAACAGTAAGACTATTTTTATGAAAGTCTCCGCTTTCCCAGTCATACCACAGTGTGCAATGCTTTTATGGAGAGAAACCTTTTTATAAACAATCAGTTAATATCTACAATTTATTCCTTTTGGTTTTTGCACTTATGCATATTTGCACATCCTTTTCTCCACTGATTTAATTTCCGTTCCACTTTATGGCACATAATTTAATCTGTGGATTAAATTGCTTTGATTTCTTTCTGGTTGATGTAGTTATTACTGACCTCTGCTGTCAATTCCATGCCATTAGACATATTAGAAATATATTTACAGAGGAAAATGCTTACATGTTTAGTCCCAATTTTACTTACTGAAAGTGATCATTTTATATAAAACATTTTTTGTTTTGGTCAAGAGGCTACAGTTCTGAGGTAATTGGATTTGGCTCTGGAAAAGCATTTTGTTCATTTGTTCATAATCCTGTTCCTGTTGATTGTTATGATTATGTTCAGGTGGTTCAGCAATGTAGTTACTATATTAATACTATATTAATAGTTTGTTAATAGATTGTTATGGTCAGACGGAAGTAGTAACATCAAAACAGGTCAGGTATTTCTGAAGAGATGGAGAATAACTATCAAATAGCAAAATAAACTTTAAGACCATAGAGGCGCAATGAGTTTCATTGAGTTTTATCTCCTGAGATTCACCTTTGGTTTTATGTTGTCAAACAGAGTTGATTTTAGGTAATCATGTGAAGAAACTTATAATAAAGCTTGCTTTGTGAGGATAGGTTAGAAAATTCAGGTGATTTATATAGGTAACAAACACCATCAATGGCCAATCAGATCACACTAAATAGTTCCCTCCCCCTGAACGTAATTATATTAGTTTGACCCATCCTATGATCTCCTGTACTGAACACAGTCTGAAGAGGTGTAGTGACAAAATGCCTTTGATCGTATATTTTCTGCTTATGATCAGAGCTGGCTGTGAGTATGAATGAAATCTACACTAAATGTTTTCGTGAAACAAAGATTACGCCAGCATTCATAACTTTAGCACAGTGAAGATGTATTGTCTTCTCCTGTCAATAGCTATTGTGTGATGAATATTTTTTGTGTGTTGCAGGTTGTACTGAAGAATTTAAGTTTGAAGTAAAAACGGTAACTGTTGGACAAAATGTGACCCTAAGTTGTCCACACCAGACCTCTGCTCTCTACAGAGAAACTTTGTATTGGATCCGACTTGTTTCTGGAAATTGGCCAGAATTTCTTGGAGCAACATTTAACTTCATGGACGACGATGTTTCCAAGATTTCTCACATTCAGACGAAACAAGAACAGGGAAAATTTCTCCTATATGTTAATAAAGCTAAGAGAAATGACAATGGACTTTACTACTGTATTAAAATCAGACAACTTGATTTCATATTTATTAATGGTAACTTTCTAAAAGTTGAAGGTAATATTATTAATAAATTACCTACATAACATTATGAGTAATTTTCTTTTGATTGTGAGACTGAAATATGTTTTTGTTTTGTTTTCCAGGACTAGAATCAGATATCACTGTTATCATTCAGATGCCTCCATCTAGCCTAGTTTATCCAGAAACTGGTGAAACTCTGCAGTGTTCAGTTCTCTCTGACTCTCAGAGGAAATCATGTCCAGCAGATAACAGGGTGTACTGGTTCAAAGCTGGATCCGATCATTCTCATCCCAGTTTACTTTATGTACAAGAAAACAGTGGAGAAGAGTGTGAAAGCAATCCCGAAGCTCCCGCCACACAGAAATGTTTTTACAACTTCTCTGAGACCTCTGACGCCGGGACCTATCACTGTGCTGTGGCTGCATGTGGACAGATATTATTTGGAAATGAAGATAAGAGGCATTATGAAGGTAAAAGTCTTAGATTTTCTCTTTATCAGAGAATTTGCTTCAACTATGGTGACATAGCATATATACAGCAGAGTACTTTTATTAGATATGTGGCTGCATGGCAATTGCTAGCCAGATGCCTTTAAAGTAAAATAGATGCAACGTAATGAATGAATGCATGAATGCATGTAATACTTTATCCAAAATCCAGAAATAGGATAAGGTAAAATCTAAATGTTATTTTCAGTCGACAATAACTGAATGTCTTGCGGTATGCTAAACTATTTACGCTAGCCGGTTGTACAAGGTAATAAATGGTTTAATTTTCTGATTTCCTCACTCAGCATTTTGTAAGAGATATAAAAATGACTGCGTAACACCTAATGTCAATCTTTACATATGAGGTTTTATTGACACTATTTTAAGATCTAAGGACCACAAGCTTGTTAAATATACCACACTAAACTTGCTTTTTAAGAGTAGCTATTTGTACAGTATTGTTTATTTTTCCTCATAAAGTCCTTAACTAAACGAAATATCACTTATCAAACAAACTATTTCCAATTTACTATTAATGCCAGTCAATGCTATTCTTTAATATTTGTATATATAAAAATAATCTTGGACTCATATCCAAGTTTCTTCTTGTAGTTGTCGTTACAGAAATCACCACTTGTTCATCGTTGATCAACGTTGTCTTTGGATTTGGCTTGGCCATCAGCCTAATTGTTTTAGCTGTCCTTGTTTATGCCATAAAGGAAAGCAATAACAATGGTAACCTAAGTCATTCATTTTTTATACTAAAAAATCTAATTGATATGTTCTATGTAATTTCCATAATTTTCTTTCTTTCTTTTTTTCTAACTTCAGTGTCAGCAGCCCAGCAAGCAAAACAAGCGCTATGCAAAAACTGGCAGGCAAATATTTACTCTGCCGTCATCTTCACAGTAATGAATGACAATAAAAAGAAGGCAAACATGGAGAAGAAAAAGATCTATGCTGCTGTTATGGAATAAAGGATTTTGTCAAATTGCAATTTTAGTTTGAAAGCTATATGCAGCCAGTCAAATGTTTTTCCATCATTTTCATTAAATGTATCAGCTTTTTGTGTTTTGTGTTAATTGGACAAGTCTGACCAACAGATTTATCATGTAAATATTAAACACAGACAGAAAAAGAAGATAAGACTGCACTCACTGCTGGCTCCAATTTAAATTCAATGTTAATCTCTGAATGCTCAAAGACTGAGGTGCATGTGTGAAAATTATTATTGGCCTAAACATGAGATTTTCTGATTGTACAGAACAACACAGGTGTACAAAAAACTGAAAAAACTGAAAAAAAAAACTTCTGCTGAGTGTCCACTCAGTGTGGGTGGAGTTTGTCCACGGGAAGAGAAAATGTTCCCATCAAACGTTGTATGAACACCTGCTTTCTCGCAGTTTTCTAGTGAAGTAAAGAGAATAGTGAGAAAGTGGGCTTGTGTGTGTCCGCGTGTGTGTGTGTGGTGAAATATGATTCATAGCTGCAAGGAAACATATAGAATTGGACATTTTTTAAAATCTTTTTTAACCCTCAACTTGATTGCTGGGTCAAATTGACCCGAACAGTATCTATGGAAAAAGTAGATGCGGAGGGGGGAGGAGGGTCACAAATGTGTAAAATTAATACATTTTCAATTTATATGTAGAGTTCACCTATTAAGACAAATAGAAAAAGTTTTATGCTAAAAAAAATACTTCCAAGTATTTTTTTAAAAACTTTAAAATGGGTCAATTTGACCCGCAACATAACAGGAGGGTTAAATACATGGCATTTACGATGCTTATTATGCATAAACTGAGTATTGATACTGGAATCCTGTTTGCAGTTCAGGATAAGTTGTTTATAACTGAGTGCTGACCCTGAGTGACTGCAGCTGAAAAAAGTTGTTGCCAGTTGAGGTTTCTGTCATTCTTTATCTGTCAGACAGGATTTGCTTATTGCAAAACTGCTGTCCTGTGGTTTATATTTTTTGTTTTTCTCACTTTCTATTTGACTTAAAAATAAATCTTTGTGAACTTTTAATTTGCCCCTTTGACAATCTCTGTGTATAATCCTTACCTGGTAGTGTTCTTCTTACTATCTTATTTTTATTAGTTTGATTACACTGTGTGCTCTTTTTAGCCCAGCATGATATATTTTATGATGCAACATCAAGCAGAAGCAAGGTTAAAACAACCCACAAAACAAACCTCTGATGTTATAAATATGCATCTTACACTTTTAAATGGTAAATGTACTGATATATATATATATATTTTGTCTTGTAACGAACGTACCGCTCTATGAAACCAAAAACCACAGAAACATGAGCAGTAAAGCAGCTTCACTGACTGTCAAGAGATGCAATAGGCCGTTTCCCGCCTTTTGACCAACCTCTGAAGCTGTTTACTCAGAACAGACCTGATTATAAAATTCACCACATATGAAGCGAAACAAAGCTGCAAGATGTATCCGCCTATCACAGGGGTCTCCAAAGTGGGTCCTCGAGGGCCGGCATCCTGCATGTTTTAGTTCTCTCCCTGGTTTAACGCACCTCGATCCGATGATGGCTCGTTAGAGGCCTAAGAAGAACATTGACATGCTGAAAAGGTTGTTACTACCACCAGGGAGAGAACTAAAACATGCAGGATGTCGGCCCTCAAGGACCCACTTTGGGCATCCCTGGCCTACCATATCATCTTAACCTAAATAATTGTCTCAGTGATTGATTAGAGGACAGTGAATGGCTCTACAAATAGGAAAGTAGTTTAGATTCACTATGAAACCAATGAAGAAAAAATAGCAATATATGTAGTGAGAGACAAAAAGAGAGAACGAAAGAGAATCAAAGCATGAGCAATTATTCACACTGTTTTATCAAACAGTCACTGTTTTTGATCAACAGGTTTCATTGTTTCATAAATTTTGAACTGATTTTATTATTCAGAAATCTTACATTTTTTCTCACCATTATTGAACAGCCAGCAGGTTAGAAGCAGGCACCAAACAAGAGATGAGGCAGGAACATGTGAGATTCAGCACAGGATGACGCCTACAGTCAAACCAGAGGAGATGTGGTTATATACCTCTCAGGTGCTTTATGTTGTATAAAGGTACAGTCTAACCACACGTTTTGCCCTTTGGTCAGCTGCATGCTGAGTCAAAAGAAAACCTCAAACCAGAATGTTCCAGTCTGTTTTGACCTTTGCAGCTTGATCACTTCATAAGCTGGTGCACTTGCTACTCAGTTCTCCACTCTACTTCGAGCCTTGCTGTTGAACTAGTCTATTTAATAATGCCCTATATTTCTCACTATTCACAATCAGCTTCTTTCTTCACAGAAAGATTGGTTTTGACATTTCAAAACCAATCTTAGAAAAGTAGTGTCGAAGGAGAGCAGTGAGTATATAACATCCTCTCAGCAGCACATTTCCTGACTGGGTTGGTGGGCCATCAAGAGAGGTGTGCAGCTTTCATTTTGGCTCATTTACATTCAATTCATCTTATTTTTCTTTTATTTCTTTGCCAGATGTTGCATCACAAGGTTGAATAATATTATTTTCATGAATCTAACAAATGACTTACTATGGATGCTTAATTAACTTATAACATTTACATTTTAAAGAAAGAACAATAAGGAATAATTTGAAACATGTTACCATATATGATATTTGTTGTTTAAGGGGGGGGGGGGGGGGGGGGTTGCCAATTGCAGTGCTATATTTTATTTCTTCCCTATATTATTTCAAAAAAGTGTATGTTACAGTACCTGTAGGAACGCTCTTATTGAGATAAATCTATCTCCTTTATGTTTCATGTCTGCCTTACTTTCACTTCTGAGATTTGTTGCAACTTGTCAGAAAACTGCACAAAGAATAAAGAATCAAGATGGTGTGCTGCTTTTCGCGAGGCTTTGCTCTGCAGAAATATTATCTCTAGCTATTGTACACTTGTGTGTTTTTTGTGTGAATAAATGTGTGCTTCTGAAAAGGCAAGAGAACTGAAAAGGCCCTTTTTCTCCTCTAATCTTGCAGTTAAACTTAGAGCTCAGACATTGTATCTTGTAATCCATAGCAATGGAAATGGTGCTTTGTTGTCTTGGCCTTGGAGACTCTGAAGCTTAAAGTTTCTATTTAAGTTCCTTTTTTTGTCTCTCTTGTCCTTGCTTATTCTGTAAATGGTTAGCATAAATAGTAAAATAAATTCTTGTTTTCTACTAACACTAGCATTTCAGTGGTTCATAGCTCTTTGTGTGTTTTACAACCTGTCCGAAGCAACATATTTGCTGTTTAAGGGATTGTAATAGTGGTCTAGAGAAAATGACTTATTTTAAGTGTACTTCATATCGTCGCCATTTTCAACATTTAGGTGACTATGGGACATTATAGACCTTTCTCACATTATAGTATGGAAAAATATGCTCAAAGACAAATGAAACAGTCAATCAAATCAGGTCTGAGGCCTGATTTTTAAACAGGATACCACTGATTGTAAGAAGAGAATCCATTGTTTTGTTTTTTGTTTTTCTGTTCTGAAAGCAAAATGAATCATTGTCCAGAAACCTATTTCAATGCAATAATAAGCTGGTGTGAAAATCCATAACATGCTGTGGGATTAATTCTTTAAAATCCTGTGAACATGCTCACACACACACATACATTTTTTTCTTTGAGAAAGCTCATTTTCTCAAAGGAAAAAGGTTTGTTTATTGAAAAAAAAAATTAAGGCAACTGTAAAACTACAGAGTACAGAATGCGTTTACTTATGTTCCCTTTGTGAAGTAAAGGCCAATCAATCGAAGCTTTACCATGCTGCAATGTCCACTATCCATTAATAAAAGGCAAAATTATGGCTAAAGTGGCATCATAGTTACAGCAACTTATATTGTATCTGTTTGTATCTGCTTGGAACCAAGCATGAAAAACAAAACAAATGTGTGATGTTTGTGTTATGTGTTTTGGGTGGAAAGTTTGCTGATATTATTTCCACTGAGGTGAAAATAGCAGCATCACCGATGGCCAATCAAATTGTCTTAAGTTTCTCCCCGCCCTCTTTATAAGCTTACAATAAAGTGAATCATTTATATTCCCGACGACAATGTGTCTTCACATTAACAAAGCCTCAAGTGGATTAATGAGAAAATGCTGATCATTTTTTACTTCATGCTCTCTGTCGTAGTTGGACGTAAGTGTAAAATGTAATTTCTTTTCCACATTTTCTGCACATGATTTTACTAAAAAAAAAAGACACATTTCTGACTTAATCTGCTCTGTTTTTTGTTTGCTTTGTTGTGTTTTTATAGGATGCAAAGATAATCTGAGTGTTGGAACAAGAACTGTTGCTGTTGGAGAAGATGTGACCCTAACCTGCCCGCGATTGACCTCTGAGCATAAAGCATCTCTGTACTGGATCAGATTTATTCCTGGACAATGGCCTGAATTCTTGGGAGGAACATATTCCTTCGATTTTAGTGATAGTATAGAAACTGCTCATATTACAGCAAAACAAGAGACAAAATCCTTTGTCTTGCACATTAGTAAAGTCCAGCACAGTGATGCTGGCCTTTACTATTGCTTAAAAGTTAATTGGCTCAACATGAGTTTTTTAACGGGGGAATTTCTGAGAATCAGTGGTAAGGAGAAGTAAATACTATTTTACAATATGGTGAGCGGGAAGAATAAAAGCATAAGCCACTATTTTTAAATACTGTTTTTTTTTTTCTTTCCAGGAAAAGAGTCAAACATCACTGCCATTGTCCAACACCCTCTACCTGATCGAGTTCATCCAGGAAGCCCAGTCTCTCTACATTGTTCAGTCCTCTCTAACACTCTAGATAAAACTTGTTCAACAGATCATAGGGTGTTCTGGTTCCTAGCTGCATCAGATAAATCTAATCCCAGTTTAATTTATGCTCCTGCAAACCCCAGTAGTGAATGTAAGAACAATCCTGAGGATCATTCTGGGCGAAAATGTATCTATAGCTTCTCGAAGAACATCACTGCTTCTGATGTTGGGACTTACTACTGTGCTGTGGCCTCATGTGGAATGATTTTGTTTGGAAATGGAACCAAACTGGACATAGAAGGTACAGTTAATCTAATCCTTTAAATATTCATGGAGGTGCACAGTCATTTTCAATAAATTAGAATGAATTTTAATAAGGTTCATTTGTCAGATTAAAAGTATCTTAAAGGTTATTATTATTTGAAAAATAATAACCTTTAAGCAAGTACTAAACATACTTTTAATCAAGCCCATATTTCTTTAATATTTTTTTTTATTTTTTTTATGTAATATCCCTACTTCAATGTTTTATTTCCATAAGCAGTAATTCACCCATAAATCATCACAATTAATTAAAGGTTTAAAAACATGAATCTGTTTCATTTAGTGAATTGAGTCACTGAAATAAATTAACTTTTAGAATATGTTGCATTTCATTAAATAGGACTGAATTTAAAAGAATTCACCAGAAATTTTTTCTATCTTGTATTTTGTTATAATAATATTTTGTTATTGGGTTTTTATGTTTTCAGGTCCCAGCATGTCAAATTTGCAGAAGACAAATGCAGTTTTTATTGTGTTATTTGCCATTTTGACTGGAAGTGTGATTATTACATTCATTCTCACTTACATCCTCATGAAGAAAACTTGTCACTGTTCAAATGGTAAATCAAAATTTCTCAGTACATCTAACATTGTATGAAAATATTTTTCATGATTTTTCCTTAAAATCTCTGTTGCACATTAAACAGATGCTAAAGGGGCTCATGATGATCAGCAGATTCAGCAGGTAAATTCTAACATGTTCCACTATTATTACCTGCATATGTTTTTTTTATTATTATTCTGACCTTGCACCATATTTTTTCATAAATCTAATCTTTCCTCAGAGAGGCGAGAACTCGTTGGTTTACAGTGCTCCCATATTGACCAACAGGAAAGCTGCCAGAATAGAGAGAAGAAACAAAGAAACATCAGAGGTTGTCTACAGTGGTGTCAATTAATTAGTACTTGATTAATATCTACATAAATCTGGTTGCTACTGGAAATGTTTTTATTTTTCTTCAATTCTTTGAAAAAGCATTTAACCAGGCTATATTTTGCCTATATGAAAAATTATAATTCACAATTGTGAAAACTTTAAGTCTTGTTTAAAAACACCTGTGTTTTTTTTTATATATATTATTGCTTAGCATGGGTGTACTTGTGTGTATTTCTCTGATGCATACTGAAGTATGAATAAATTGAAACAGTAATCCCAATATTTTATAATGTGTAATATAACACACTTTCAAAAACTGTGTGGTTTAAATAAAAAGAGTCAATTTTTTTACTATTGCTAAATGGTAAATACAAGTGAAAGAGTTTCTGATTAATGAGATTGATAGCCCTACTCTGTAAAAAAAAAAGTATCTGGATTTTTTTAATCAATTTTTATTACATGTGTTCATGTGTGATGGATTTTTTTAAAAAAAAAAGTTTATTTTAAACTTTCTTAATACAATATCTAAATGTGTCTAAAACTGAATAATAATTCTTTAATTGGGACCTAGCAAAATAGATAAACTGTTGGCCAAAGTTCACATAAGAGTTCAAAGAAAAATTTTAGAAATCTGAAAAAATAGGTAAGTTATTTCCCGCCTTCACATTATGATCGTCAGAGTACAAAACAGTTCAGACCATATGAACTAAAAACAAATAAATAAATAAAAATAAACAAATGTACATGCATGCACTTAAATACATGACCACTGCCTCTAATGAGGCAGTTAGCTCATGAGATGCTGTAGGCCTGATGGGAGCAAAACATTTTCAGGAATTGATTTTTTTTCTTTTTTTCTCTAAAGAAAGTTACAATTCAAATTAATCTTTATAATTTATGTGTTTCTTTTTTTCTGTATCCCCTTGGTAGCCTGGTTTTGGGTTGTGTTCAGTTCTGTTCAGTCAAATTCCTTAACAAAATAATAACATTCTTGTAAAGTCTTTGGAATCCACAATTTCCTTCTTTATAGACAACTGGAGAGAAAGCAGTACTGTTTGTATGAATCAGCATTTATATTCAGCAATAAAAAAAATCAGCTAATAAAACTATACATTCTGTGAATTTGTTTCCAAAATTGCCTTCAAAATTGATTACCACCAGAAACTCTTCTGCTTAGCATCTTGACACCCCACAGCGATGTTAAAAGGCATATCAAGTCAACAATATACATTTTTGAAGTAAGATCCCAGAGTCTCTGAACTCAGTTTGTATCCAAGTCAAAGTAGATGATCCTCAGAGCTGAAAACCTTTTTTTGGCCTGCAGGGGGCATCTCTGGTAAGAAAAAAAAAAGACATCATCAGAAGCTGATTAGGTTTTACTTCTTGTTCTTTATTTTTTTTTGTATGCAAGTCCCATGTCTCATGTCTCATGCTGCACAGTCTGACATTAATTGTTTTAATTTTCCTCTCAAACAGAATTACAATAATTTTATTATTTTTCAAATGATTAAAGAAGGAAGTTAACCTAAAACTGAATTAGGATTACTTGACCTTTTGACACTTATGTGGCTACTTTCATCTTTACCAGTCAAAACTTGCCCCGTTTTTTTTTTGTATTTTTATGCCTGGGGCTTTTTCTAAGCTATATACTCAAACTTGTAATACTTTCTTACACAGACACCAACAGAGCTGTAGTTTTTAGAGTTAACCGAGTTGTATTTGTCCATCACAACTTTTCACAGTTTATAAAGCAAGTTTTAGTTTTTTTTATTTTAAAAGTGAAATTAAACAAAACAATGGACAGCCACACAGAATCAGAAGTTGTGTTGGCTGTTTCTCCTCCCTTTGACCAGATGCTGAAGGTGTTTACTCAGAACAGACCTCTCTATGTGCATCAGCCGGATATAAACCCTGTGGGCCGCAAGAGACTTCAGCAGGCTGAATGAGGTCTTGCAAACTGATATGATAATTATGTGATTACAATATAATAATTCAATCGGAATATATAAAAAAAATAGTACAACAATCTTTATCCATCAAAGTTTGAAACATTAAGTGATGCATTACTCATTTTAACTAACAATAATTTGTGTTCCATGTTAATTTATTGCTTTATATTCAGACATGACTCAAGTCCGTCAGCTGCTGCATATATTGCATCAACCAGAGAAGAAAGTGAACTTTATGTCCATCCTTTGTTGGCTCAATTGCTTTGCAGGTTTTTTTGATGTAAGTAAAAGTTAAGAGTAAGTGAAGTGTACATTTATTTCTCTTTTATCTAAAGAAAGAGCAGCATAAGGTCTGCTTTTTAAGACGAAAGCGGGAAGTGAGACAGAAAGAAAAGCCCCTTTGTTTTCTCACCCCTCTTTGAGAGCCGAGCCAAACCACAGCAGTGCATAAGTTTCCATGCGTCGTTTGTTTCTCAGCAGTTAGTGTGAATTTGTTTGCCTCTCTCTATTAACAATGTGTTAACAAATGTGCATGCTAAGCCACAGTACTAAGAACAAAGAACCATACTTAATAAACTTTGGTTATTTGTTTTAGTTTGTTTTTTTTCAGGAGACATCTTATTCTGTCTCTATGAACAAATATCCAGAATTAGCATGACAGCTTGGAGTATGATTTAATTTGGCATTAGATTTATTCATAATATGTTAGCTTTGCAGTCTAATGCATTTTTTTGTACATGGCACAAGGTCTAAAGCCAATGCAGCACAGTGAGCTCTGCATCTTGCAAGTCTTTAGCTGTTGTCACACAATAGAAGTTGTGGTTTTGTGCTGCTCAGTTACTCTGCTGTCAGACCAAAATATTTTTGGCTTGTGGTCAACAATATATTGGCCCAGTTGATAGCCGCAAACCAAATTGTTCCAGTCCGAAACAGTAGTGTTAATCAGTCATTAGTTTCCACCTACAATTGATGCAAACTTGTTGCAACTGTAGCAGTGACCAGACTATATATATATACTGTTATATATATATATATATATATATATATATATATATATATGTTGGGGGTTTTTTGCCTCCAAACATGAGTCACGCTATCCCCTACGCCACCATGGCACGCCCCGACCAGACAATATTTTTAGACATAATTTACAAAGTATTAGATCGTACAAGGGATGATCCCGTACTGGTCTGGCATTTTTAATCGCAGTTAATTCCGCCTATTTTGGGCCATTTGTATGTGATGTCATCAGCAATGTTAAATCCAATCTGATGTGTTGTACAGGCAGATTTTTCACTGAACATTTTGATGTGTGCAACTGGAAAACCTTCATTTTAGGCCGGCCATCAGCTTTTATTGACATAACAAATTTCAGGTTTTAGGAACTAAGAGTTTTCTTAAGTGTTCATACTGAAAGAGACTGTATTAACTACTGTGCTTCTCAGTGTGGCTGTATTATATAATCCACTCTGCACTGAGCTAAATTCTGGTCCTCAGGCCCCTGTGCCCTGCATGTTTTAGGTGTTTCCCTTCTGCCACATACCTGGATTGAATCTGTGGGTGATTAACAGACTTCTGCAGTACTTGATATTCCTGCAGTACTTGATGTCTGCAGAAGAGGTCATGTAATCATTTCAGTCAGCTGTTCTGGAATAGAGGCATATCTAAAACATGCAGAGCAGGGGGCCCTGAGAACTGGAATTAAGAAGAACTAGAGCGAGAGTTGTGCAGAGATCAGCTTAAAAACCAGTCAAGACATTCTTCAAATCTTAATTTTATGAAGTACAGATGTTTCCTGTAAGTTTTGTCTAAACTGAAACTGCACTAAATTACAAGCTAAAAAATTAACAATGAGTCACAACAAAACAAAGTTGATATGAGTTTATATGCTAATGCTAGCCTTGCACATTAGCAGATTTCTTCATGCAAAAAACAACATGAGGCTCAGGACTAGCGGTGTGTTTTAAATCACATAGGTCAGACCTTTAGGACCATAACATTGTTTCAATTTGTTGCCAAAACAACAGTAATTTCCTAATCAAGTCACCATGTTGGAGCAGGATGTTATGGGTGTCCTGTTGAATCTCTCTGACAAAGTATTAGCAGCCAATACAGAGACATTGTGAGAGTGGAATTGGTATTAATTGCAAAAT
Organism: Xiphophorus maculatus; assembly: GCF_002775205.1. NCBI lineage: Eukaryota > Metazoa > Chordata > Actinopteri > Cyprinodontiformes > Poeciliidae > Xiphophorus > Xiphophorus maculatus. The sequence continues at coordinate 11,975,663 of NC_036465.1, read as the reverse complement.
GACTTTGCATTGCAAATCTCTATTCTGAAATTGTCCTGATCATTTTCAGGGACAAAAATGTCCTGCTAATGACATTAAATATTATTTAATTTTCATCCAGATTGTCTACTTACACTGGACAACAATTACACCAAAGCTGTAAAATTGACTTCAACTATTGAGTCAGTTATATTATGCTACAGTTAAAACTAAATATCAAAATCCATTCTAAGGCTGAAATAATAAGAATAAGTTAACTGTTAGCCAAGTGGCCAGTGACTGTTATGTGAATATCTTCTTCCATTTATTTTACTTTTTACTTCTTTTTCAAACTTTTTACAGAAGTTTATACCATCTACTAACAATATTTTCCACTTAGAAATGTTGTGACATTTACATGTTTCAAGTTCTCAAACTTAATTTGTAGTCAAAGAATAAGTAAATATGAGAAAATTCAGTTTTCAACTCAGAGAAAATAAACTAGGGAAACCTGAAGAAAGCAAAATAATATTCCTATGAATATATATATATATTATATATTCCTTTATTTAATCAGGTAAACCCCGTTGAGATCTAGATCTCATTTTCAAGAGGGACCTGAGCAAAAAATTTGCAATACATAGCAACCTGGTTACAAGATAAAAACTGTTAATACATATGCACAAGTATAAAACAATAAAAGCAATTTTAAAACAATGACACTGTTTCATAGAATCTTGTTGCCTATCTTTAAGAACGGCTCGAAATAAGTCCAGTGAAATCATTTCCGACATCTTAAGTTCAGACTGCAACTGATTCCACGCTGTGGGGGCAAAACACACTGATTGCCTGCTTCCCTTTTTCAGTTCAAAAGCGCGAGACATGCAGAAGAATAATGTTATTGGAGCGAAGAGAACGAGAACTGACAGTTCTATGTAGGAGAGTGGATAAATATGCTGGGGTTAGACCGAGTAAAGATTTATACATCAGGATCATTAAATGATTGTTTCTCCGTACACTTAAAGGAGGCCATTCAGCTTTTGCGTACAAATCACAATGATGTGTCAGACGTCTACTACTGGTTATAAATCTTAAAGCGCAATGATACACAGTATTTAATGATTGAAGACATTTGGTCGAAGCATTCATATATAAAACATCTCCATAATCCAAAAGTGGCAGGAATGTCGCTGCTACCAATTTTCTTCGAGCTTTGAGTGTAAAACAAGATCCATTTCGATAATAAAACCCAATTTTCATTTTCAATGTCCGTAGTAGATTTGCTATGTGATTTTTTAAAGAGAGTTCATTATCTAGAATAAAACCAAGATATTTATAATTACTGACAAACTCCATTTGTGCTCCTATAGCAGTGGTAAGCAATAGGGAAGTTTCTGGTATTTTTCTAGCATGTGAGAAAATCATTGCTTTTGTCTTGTCCACATTCAAAACCACCTTCAGAGTTTGTAAACGTGTTTGAACTACATTAAAAGCAGACTGCAAATACTGTACTGCCTGTGATAGTGATGCAGAATAGCAGTATATTATTAAATCGTCAGCATAAAAATGGTAAAAAGCATTTGACAGATTGTCACACAAGTTATTTATATAAATAGAGAATAAAAGCAGACCCAGAACTGAGCCATGAGGTACGCCATTTAAAATAGTGAGAGTAGAAGAACTGACACCAGAGAATTGAACTCTCTGGGTTCTGTTTGATAAATAATCAGCTACCCACATGGTAGCTTGATGTGAGAGCCCAATCCTGTGTAGAATTTCAATTAAAAGCTTGTGATTTACTGTGTCAAATGCCTTTGATAGATCAATAAACAAAGCAACACAATGTTTTTTGTTATCAAGAGCCTGGATAAGATCATTACAAACCTTTAACGTGGCAGTAACAGTGCCATGTTTTTTTCTAAAACCAGACTGTACATTTTGTAAAACACAATTAGAATCTAAAAGATTCTTCAATTGATTTGCAACAAATTTTTCAAAAATTTTTGCTACGATACATGGTTTAGAGATTGGTCTGTAATTGTTTACCTGTGAATAAAGGGAACACCAAATTTTCTAATAAAAAAAAAACTGAAACACAACAGCCTACTGAAAATTGCAAAACCAAAAAACAGCAAAGCCTCCAAATATAAAAAAGCACAGTCAAATTCTTCAAATTGTACTGGTGTGTGAAATATGGGAAGAAAAGTGCAAAGCCTCTTTGTTTGTCAACACTGAAAGATGGTTGTCTCATCCAGCTAAACTCTGTACAACATCTTATAACAACGTTATAAGTTGCTTCATCTTTTGGACACATCAGTGTTATAAGATGTGTCCAGACATTTTAGGAGCACCTCAGCCTAAAAACACCATGTAAGTGATATATGTTCTATTGATAAACTGGATGGAAGGGATGAAGCTTTGTGCACATTGGGTGATGGACCCAGAGCAAAATGCATCATGCTTAAAGGCTCCCTGGGATGAAATGTGTTAAGAAAACACATCATAGCTGAATCATAACAACCACAACTTTTTAAACGGGAGGTTGTCCGATAGAAACTGTGGGATTTGCCCCAATGTGTCAAATCCCACACTGAGGTGTGTTTTATTAATTGCATCAATGATATTTGAAAATATAATGCTTCCCCTAATCTCATCATACTGTATGGGATTAATGCCTCTGTTATGCTAATGTTTTATTTTCTTGTGCATATTGTGAAATAAGATGTAAAGGGATTGGAAAATTTTTTTTATTTCTTTACATTTAATGATGAAAGATGTTTTCTCATGCACATTTTCAAGACAGCTGCTGTTTTTTTGTTTTGTTTTGTTGCTTTTTTCAGATAAATTAAATTTGTACAAAGTTCAAAGTTCTTATTGCCATGACACATTGAGGCAAATCCCATGTGTCACAGTTACGAAGAACTACTCCAGCTTATTACACATGCGGTATTTTTGAAAAAAAGACAACATGTGAAGAACATTAATCTGCGGCAACGTTTTGTTAAAGGGAAATTGTAGAAATTCAGTCTGGATCCAGGCAGTCCTGTACAAAGTAAAAAGCCTTTCATAAAAATGTTATTTCAGTCAGTGGAAAAGTGAAGTTCAAGAGTAGCTCTTTTCACTAAATTAATCACAATGTGGCACCAAAGCTTGAGCCTCCATGAAGATGACTCAACTTTTCAGAACATTTCAACTTAGTCACCCTCGTCTTGCTTCGATGTGTAACACCGAAGTCGGCATCATGGAACCGCAAAGCGACAGCAGAACAGTCCCCCCCCCGTTTCACACATATTTGGACAAACTCAGCTCATTTTGTGAGGCTGCAGGCATGACAGTGGCAGGAGTCTTCAAACAGGACAAGATTGCAAAACGTTTTTGGGCCTTATGACTAGTTTGCCAACGAGAAGCTGCGTAGTAAGTTAATATATATTTGAGAAATTATCTTTTAGACAAACTGTTATTTTTTTTTAGAGCATTTTGGTTTATACTGAAAGTGAAGAAAAGATGAGATGAAAAAAATCCAAATGCCTTGCGAGCATAAACTGAGCTTTTGAGCTTTTTATAACCATGTCTGACATAAAACCACAATGAGAATCTACCATGAAATGACAGCGGCTTACTGATGTTTTTTGTTTAGTGCTTTTGTGTCTGAGAGGGCTTCACCTTATTTCCACTGTGGTAGAAAAGTAAAAGGGCAACAAGATTGTTCTAAATTTCAGCCAATCATAGTTCCCTAAAACTGGCTCCTCCCAGTTTATATGGTCACATTTAGTTGAATCATATCTAATAAGGCCACAGAATCACAGCAATCTTCTATTGGATCACCAGAAAACAATGCTTTTAATTTATTTACTCTTGATGCTCAAAGATGGTCGTAAGTTACCTCCTCAGATTTAATCCACATTTCACGTTTCTTTATCTGCTGTTTTTAACTGTTTTTTTATGGCTATTTAGGTTGTAAAGATCATCCCATTATGGATACACAAACTGTAAATGTTGGAGGACTTGTGAAGATCACATGTTCACGCAGGTCTGCTGGAGAAATAATTTGGATGAGGATAGATTCTGGAAATTCTGCTGAAAATCTTGCGAATACTGGGAATATGTATCCTCATATTAAATTTGAGACAGATGTCGGAAAATGGGTGTTAAAGATAATGAATGCAAGTTTAAATGATTCTGGAATTTATTTCTGTCTTAGAAATTATCAGAAAAACAAGATATTTATGAAACTGACATATCTGACAGTTAAAGGTAAGTTAATCAAAAAATGCAATAAGATGTCCATGACATTATTTTTGTATGAATTGAGGTTTTTCTGTGTAAATGTTTCTACGCTTTTCTAGTGTTTCTAAAGAAAAGAATATTTTATTTTTGTGAAACTAGAATCTGCTGTCACCACAGTGCCCACATCTGTTCCACCTCATCTCCATGACTCAGTGACTCTCCATTGTTCAGCCCTCCGTGACTCTCGAAATAAATCATGTCCTGAAGATGAGAATTTGCTCTGTTTTAGAGCCGAATCAATTCAGACTTTTCCAGGTTTCAACTCCACAAACAACGCAGAGGAAAGTGGATTCAAATTTAACTCTGAAGGATGTCTCTACAGCTAT
>NC_036465.1:11053592-11066092 GCF_002775205.1 Xiphophorus maculatus | reverse complement strand
ATAGTAATTCAACAAGCTGTTTTTGCACCTTTGCGTCCTGTAATGATTACTAAATCATAGGATGTTATTATTCTGGAATGCATTGATTAGTGATGATAATAAATTAGGAATCAATGAAAAGTGGTGATTTAATGTGTGGAAAAATTACATTGTTTTCTGTTTTTATTGCTAAAAGTGTTTAAGAAGTTCCTAATTTTCAGTTCTATGCTATCTACAGCATTGTTTCAACTTTTTTCATCTTGACCCATTGCTCTGCGCTTCACATGGCTTGCATCATTACAAGGCACAGCTTGAAATCTCTTACTGGATCAGTCACCAGGGCTTTGAAGAAGGAAGGAAGCTTCTTAATAAGCTGGGAGCGTGAGGAGGGAAGAATGAGAACTAGTGGATTGGTGTGTGTACTTTAAAAAAATGTATCCTTCAGAGTAGGTTGAACACCTGTTTAGGCAGTGAAGGGATATGGTGATGATGTGTGAAACATGAGGTCAGGAAAAGCTGATGTTCCTCCTTATTAGGCCACAAACATGATTCAAAACTGAAGATGCTTCAGGATTCAATCATTATCAAAGAGTCAAATCTGACTGAACTCTGCGTTATGCATTTGGACAAAACAAAACATCCTACATTCACTTATTGGACTTTTTGTGTAAGACACTACTTGAAGAAGTAGTAATTTTCTAACATTAAATTGTATTTTATAACTTTTGCAATATGATGATTAATGAGCCTCATTTTGGAAACGGACGCCACTGAAATTAGTAATATTGGTGTTTATCTTAAAAATTTGGGGTTGGACTTAATTATTAGGTAACGATAAACATTTCCTTAGGAAAAGCTTCAATAAGGAGCTACTACATGCTGCTTGTAATAGCAATTGTGTTAGCTTTTCTGTTGAATCTGTTTCTTAATGGGTGCTGTTGGTAACAAGTGTTTTTCATTTATTGTAGGAAAACTGTTTTCCACGTAGTACTATTTATGATTAAAATAATATGTTTGAAAGAATTGTATTTATTTTCCACTGTATCTGTAAATATTTAATTGGAAGAAAATGTGTGTACCCAATTATTCATGGTAAATTGGTTTATTCTACCCTAGATTTGACCATCAATAAAAGGTAAAACTACAAAACCGTCTATTTCCAAAAAACTACAAACATCCCAAAACTGTAGATCAAGTGAACTAAGATTGCACCTACTTCTCCTCAAAAATGTCACAAAAATTGTCTTACTGAAAATAAATATTAGTATGAAGAGCAAAAATAAGCTTAGCCTTTGTCTTGGACAATTAAAGATTATAGAAATTTAAAAAGGGTGGTGGATAGTTGTCTTATTTTTGTGCCTGTGACTGAATTTGCCTCTCCAAAAGTCTGGTAAAACTGTTACAGAATACTTTTCTGCAAACATATTATTTTCAGTTTGTCATTCATTGATGTAGTCAGCTTCTTGTTGAACAAATAAACCTTCTGAAAATGATAAAATCCAGTTGTTTTTTTTTGGATGGTCATTGTTTTTCTTTTTATCCCCACTCAAGTTAGTTGTTCCCCCTCTTCTTCTTTATTTTCGATTTGTTTATGGGAACGTTTTGGAAATTAATGTGAGATTAATCTGATTATTTTGCCTCCATTGCAGATACTGAGAGAAGGTTTCACAATAAATGTATTATTAAAGCGCCAATTCTAAATCATTGCAGCCTTGGGGGGGTTCTGTGTTCTTCTGTGTGTTAATATTAAAGTGTCAGGTGACCTTCGTCGTCACTGAATCTATAAACCAATACACAAGACAACAGCCCTTGCACACATAACAATCTTTACAAAACATTATTTTCTAACCTTCCTTGAATCTGGTCTGTCGTCACAGAAAAGAGCTTTTTCATTATGCATGCAAATAAACACCTTTATGTGAGAGTATACATTTGGTTTTTCAGCAGATTAACACACCAGGAGACCTTGAACAGATTGTTTGGAGGTGACACACACTGCATTCAGTATGAGCAAGCCTTGACAGTCTTGGTATTCAGGGACAAAAGAAAGCAGGAAAAGCAATCTATGTGATTATCATACAAATGGTAATGTAGCACACACTATAACTCAACAATGTTAGCTACTGTTACAGAGTACTTTCAGCGGTTTTACCCATGTAATTTAGCATACCTTGTTCTCGACAAACTCTTGAATTTTCCTCTTCGAGTCACTAAAAGCCTTTTTCCTACTGGAGGCACACCTGTCACAGTGTAGGCATTCATTTAGAATAGATGTCAACTTAATGTTTGGTTGACAGTATTAAAATATCACTTTGTTTGCAAAAGTAGTTACACCCCTTCAATTTTTTTTCTTCACATTTTGATACATACACACACTTCACTGTATTTTATTGATATTTTATGTGGTAGACAAACATAAAGTAGTGAATAATTGGGAAGTTGAGGGAAATGGATACACAATCGTGATTTTTATGCTCATTCTCAAGCTGCCAAGGCAGAGAGACAATTACCCAAGTGAAACAATTGTTGCTGCCAATCAATCTGGGAAGAGTTACACAGTGATTTTCAAAGATTTACAGTCTTATCATTCTTAAGAGAGAAAATTTTTTTTTTTTAGAAAAGGGAAAACATTTAAGACATTTACCAATTTTCTCAGCAGCTGATGTTCCAGTAGATTTACTCGAAGGTCAGATTACAAGAATCAGGAAAAGACTGAAGAAGTATTTGTTTTCAGGGGCTTAAGGAGAAAGCGTCTGATTTCTTAAATGTATATGGCAACAGAATGTAAGTTTCTCAAGTTCTGTAATTATTTTTTTAATTCTTCAAATAGAAATATCCATAGTATGGCATGCGTTTGTTTCCAGCAACCTTTGACAATACTTTGCAGAACCCAATTTTGCTGCCATCTAACTAATACTTCAAGTCTTTTGATGTATTAGTTTAAAAACTGCAAATGTAGAGACTGGAACTTTGTTGTCATCATTGCAAAATAGTTTGAGCTCATGCAGATGCAGTTTAGGTCCAAAACGGTTCAAATCAATTCTAGAAGAAAAGCAAAAGACTTTGTGAAGATTCGTCATTATCCACAGTAAAACATATTTTGTACTGAGTTGGGCTGAAAGGTCATTCAATGAGTAGGAAGCCATCACTCCAGAAGAAACATAAAATATGCCAGATTGCAGTTTGCAAATGAACACTGGAACAAAGAACTCCATTATTGAAGATATGTCTTGTGGTTTGATTAAGCTATTTAACCATAATGACCATTGCTGACCACCAGCATTTAGAGGAAAAAGGGGGATCGCCAACAAGTACATCTGTACTATGAAATCACTGCCACTTAGATTAAAATATTCCATCTGTGACACAATAATAATTTTCTTTCAGCTCTGCAGGCAGGATACTTTAAACTGAAACTCAAACTGAGTTTCTCTTTTTATTTGGCTAATAAATTTCTGACCACTTGAGGGGAAGTTGAGGATCCATATTTCAATCCTGGGCTGCATCATTCTACACCAATTAAAGGTTCTTTACAATAGGTTTTGTGATACATGAGACCTTCGCCATGTTATCCACAGGGTATTGTTAATGTTTAATCTGCTACTGTTTGCTGTAGCTTAGTCTTGGTAGAATGTGGTGATGTTATGGGCTATTATACCCAGGGGTAAATTCAAAGAAATTCTGACCTTTCAGACATGAAAATTGGAAACAAGAGAATCAAATCCTTTGACTACACCAAAAACGTATAAGTTATAATAACATGGTTTTATTATTACTAGAAAAAAGCTACTGGTTTTTCAAGTTTTACCAAGAATTATGGAAACGTTTTGGTAAAAACTGTTTTTATGGGGCTCTATATGTGAAACAAACAAACAAACAAAAAAACATTATTTTTCTCATTTTACAGTTGCAAAACTCAACTAGATTGTTTACAATGTGTTAGTTGATCAGTTCATTCATACTCACTCTCTTCAAGTTTTTCTCTGTTGTACACATTCACACAATGCAGGGGATTTGCTAATGCAGTGGTTTTGAGTTAACAATAACAGCAGGATTGGGTCAAGGCAGACTCTGGTTAGGTAACTGAGGATAACAAAATAATTCTAGCTCATCTCAGAAATCCATCATGTCCAAATCTTCACTTTGATTGTGTGTAAATGTGTATACAAAGTGAAGTTTGTAAGGTTTTTGCAGATACTAGATAAATATGAAAAATAATAAAAATGCTCACTAGATCCATATGCTTTGAGTTATTTTGTAAAACCTTAAGACTGTAATCTGGTGTGGGGTTGCAAAAACGAAACTTGGAAGTGCTTCACCATTTGGCTTTTAGAAATGTAAATAATCCACATGTTTATTCAGATTTGAAGAGTTAAAGTGGTCCCTTGGGACTTGCTACTACCAGATGTGGACTGGTGTACTGAAAAGAAGTCCATCTGCAATGGGATGACCCACAGCTCATTTTATTGAAAAGTCTAACAAGTTTCTAAGTGTATCTTAAACACCAGACTAATTACAGAGTTGTGTTTGTATCTCCTAATTATAGCTTGAACCCCCTTGAAGGAGGCAAATTTAATGGGGTTTAAAACAATTAGAAATTCCTTGTTGTCTAATTTCATTTATTCATGTGTGTATAAAGAGGTGAGGGAGAGTTAAGGTAACTCTGAATCTGTTGGTCCCTTCTTCTTCCACATCTGAAAGTTAAAGTTGGCATTAAACACAAGGATGAATGTTTACATTAATCAACATTTATATTTCTCTTACATTTCTTAATTACACCTAGCAAATCCTCAAAGAGTGAATGCCAACATTTCTAATATTTTTTTCTTAATTACAGGTTTGTTGTAGCCACTGTTTTTTATGAGCTGACTTTGGCATATGATTTGTAGCTTTTGATTTAGCTTCACTTATTTAAGCTGTGTCCTGATTGCTTTGAACCAGAAAACAATCTTCTGTGATGTCAGTCATGAATAAATGATGTTGGAATAGTAAGATTTTTCTAAAAGATTGTTGAACAGCCTTTATTCTGTAAAAAGGCAAAGGATAATACCCATTTGGTTTAAAATAGATTAAGAACAGCTTTCAAAAAACTTGTGAATGTTGTTAATGCAAAACCTATTATTATATTAATTGTCTATCCTTCAGGTGCCACAACAACCAAGTGGTTTTATTTTTTGTATTTCTTAGTTCTTGTGACTTTGTTAAGTGTGAATTAAATAGGTGCTCTTTTCTTACACTTAAACCTGTTTATATTGTCAAGAACATTTTAGAGCAACGAGACAGGATGAGTAGTTATAAAATATAGTTTTCAAATGATGATGAAAGATGATAAAACTTTTTTCACTGAAGTACATGACCATATAGACCTGCTTTCACATTCTGTAAGAAAAAAAAGAGAATCTGTCTCATCCGATTGTGGCTTTGCAGCTTTTGTTAGAGATTCTATTAAAGTTTTGGTCATACAATTTCTTGCAAATAGATAAAAGATTTAATATAAAAGAAATAAATTATATGTCATCTCTGAAATTTCAGCTAATGATTATGACACTTCAGAAAATGTATTAATTTAAAAGATGTGGATTATTGGATCACCAGTCTTTTAGAGATGCCACTTTTTTGTTTTATTAATTTTGCTGTTTTTCTCATGCACTGCTTGTTCATACTCCTGGAAGTCACTTGTTTAATTATCCTTCCGCTTTGGTTGCTGATTGGCCCTGCAAGCTACAATTCAGACGGTCTGTTTGACAGCATTACTAGGAATTTCAAAGCTAAAATTAATTAGACTGTTGTTATGGTTTACTGCAAGTGGAAGTTGAATTGAAGTGGCTGAAAAAGAAATTTCTAATCATCTCATACAAAGTGATTTTGCTCCTGAAGCAAGAACATAATTTTTGTTCGAACAATGGATGACTGTTTCTGTCATTCTCTGGGTATATTTTTCACGCTAGCGGCCAGAATATTAATCTATTAAAAATGTTGACTTAAAATTACAATAAAAAATAAAAAAATACATTTGATTCTCATTTTAAATTTTGTGAAACAGCAGATATAAAAATGGGTTTATCTTGAAACTTGTACAATAGTTTCTTGTGTTGTATTTCTGTAGCTGTTGCATCTTAGTTCAGGTTATTTAAAAGATCTCAAAAGGTATTGTAAGGATAGCAACTTTTTTTTTACCCCTCCAGGGTCTTTTGTGGGCTCTAGTGTCCCTTATACGACAGCAGGCTGACAGGAAACGGGGAAGGAGAGGGGGGAAGACATGCGGCAAATATCGTCGGGTCCGGGAGTCGAAACCGCGACGGCCGCGTCGAGGACTCAAGGCCTCCAAATATGGGTCGCGCTAACCGCTACGCCACCATGGCACGCCCAAGGATAGCAACTTTAAAGAAGCTTTCCCAAGTATGTTCTAGAAAGAACTTTCATTTCTCAATGAATATTAATACTATTAATAATAACAATAATTATATAATAATAATAATAATAATAATAATAATAATAATAATAATAATAATAATAAGTAGGATATAGACGTGTGAGGCATAGGATGAAAAAGGTCCTTAGAGTAGCCAGCGATGGTTTTGTACCATCTTAAGCTTGTGTGTTCACTGAAGGCTTATGTCTTTTCAGATCTCTAGGCTATGCCTTTTGTTGTCTCACATCCTTCTGCAGGCCTTCATTTAAGCTGTGTTGCTGAGCTATTGCAGATCTCCTTGTCTTCCCCATGGGCTTGCATGATTGAGTCCTCAGCTCCAGAGTCTATAATAATGGGTCATGCTGACCCATTTTTCACGTCCTGTCATCATAATGTGGGCTTTAGGTGAATAATAATTCATGCTTTCTTAAATAGAGTTCCTGGTGTTTTGTATTGTAGATATACAGTAAGTAAAACATAGTCTCAAAATCAGTCTGTGATATAATCTGCTGCTGGGCTGTAAAAAAAAACCCAAACAAAACAAACAAAAAAACCCAGCATGTAACAGTTGTGTGTTGCACAGATTAAACCAGTAGTCCCTAATTTCAGAGAATTTCCTTATCACTAACAAATATTATAACAAATAAACTAAAAAGGAAAATATACCATATTGCTATTATCTTAAACATATTATAGAACAAAGGCAATATGTCGATTTGTTCCTGGAGGAGTTTGCGCTAGATTGGCGGATTGGTGTGCGGTCTATAGCGATTGGCGGATTGGTGTGCGGTCTATAGCGATTGGCGGATTGGTGTGCGGTCTATAGCGATGCAAACATTGTACTTTGTACTTCACATTGTGAAGAGAAAGCTGAGCCAAAATGTGACTGTCTGCTACTTAACAGTAACAATGATAAATAAGTGTTATAGCACTTTTGCAAAGTGCTATAAAACACAGATATATAAAAATAAACTTAAGGTGTAACTGACACCCTTGACAAATTTTGAAAAAATTCCCACAAAGTGGGTGATTCAAATAAACACTGAGGGGAATAGTAGGTGATCGATGGCTTTGAGAGGGGCTGTGGTTAGGATGAAAAATACACTGGTGCCAACTTATCCACTTTGTCACTATGCTAAGCGACTTTTCCAACCCCTCTTTTTTTTTTGAAAAAGCCATCAGCAACAAATCCAGCAACTTTTCTTTTTACATTGAAAACAGTGGAGGTGAACTTGAGCCTGTCCTGAGCAAAAAAAAAAAAAAAGAAACTTAATTTGGGGGTTAGTTATGGTTTAAGAAGACCGCTAAACACACAGGAAATGATTACTGACTTTATTTGTATTTTCTTGAGCTGGTAAGAATTTTTCTTTTTCAGGAAACTTGATGTATTGACTGTATATTTACTTCTTACCTTTTTACTGTGAAGACAGACTTTATAAAATGTTTTATTTTGCAAATAAAATAAATGTATCCCTTTTCTGGTAAGCTTATATAGATTGATCTTAACTGATCAATAAGATTAATTATTTATGCACATATAGTGTAACATTGCTGATAGGCTGCCTTTTATGTTCTGTGTATCCTGAAAACACAAACACCCTGGGATAAGTCTGGGATGGGATGATGGAGTCTGGGATGGGATGATGGAGACATGTAGGCAGTGCTTGCCAACCTGTTGTAGTATACACACATAGAGATGGATACATGCAGCTTAATTATAGAAATAAAGCTCAATGAGATGCTCCAAATTATGCTACAAACTAAAACTAAGTTTGAAACCAAAGCAGAAATGTCCCCATTGCGGGACAATGGAGGAAATGTATATTCTATTTCATAGCTGCATTTGAAAAATCCTCCTCACTCTTTGAAATTTTCTGTCATCATTAGTGTGAATTCTGCTAATTGGGTAATTTCTCTTTATGACAACAGATCTGCACTGGACATCCAACAAGGCATTCAACTAAACTGATTATGACATAGTGACCAAAACACAGCATTATGTAACATGTTGTAATTTTATGATGGCATCAGAAAGCAATCTTCTCTTGCCTGACATACAAGACATAAAAGACTTTGTTGAACTGCTTTACAGATGCAATGAAGAGTCAATTGATGGACTTGTAGCAGAAAATTAACCTTATAGTTGCTTTATCATTTGTGTTTCTTATGTACTTTGACTCTTACCACTAAATGTCATAAATTATGCATACTGCTGTATAGATGAATACAGTATAGGTTATGGTAGTACTGGGATGTAGTAGAGAGATTAAACATTGACATTATTCATGTCTACTAGGTCTTGGGTCACCTTGAAGAAGTGTTAAAGTGACCTTAAACATTACCTCACTCTTTCAGTTTGTTTTTTGCTTCTCCTTTACTGACTTTTGAGAATTAGCAACTTATACTGAGGACAACAAAACTTGACACATCTTATCAAAAAGTAAAATGTAGGGAAAAAAACAAGAAATTGTATGACAGAAGTGACATGAGAATATCAAGAATTTCTGTTTCTGAGTTTTATTTGTACCTGTGCTGACATCATTTTAACTTAAGAAGTCTGTAGTTGTTTCATCTATTCCTGTGAAACCCAGTAGAGAGAATCTAGTAGCACTGAGAACTAATTAATACAGACATTTATCTAGCTACTGGCTGTTTATGAAACTCTCTGATCTTGTTGTTAAGCCAAAATTTAATTGGCAGCCGTCTTGTAGTGTGACATATATTACGAATCAGATTAGTGCTGTCTCCAGTGCTGCGTTTTGCTCACGTTAATTGATAAGATCCATTTTTTTGCATGCACTTGCTGGCAGGCATAAGTCCTGCTCGGTGCTTCAGACAGGCAACACTTCAACCCTGGAAGAATAAAGTGATGAATGATTCTCTCCGTATAATTCCAATGATTCACATATAGATTAGTTAACAAGATGAGGTACCCAGTGTCACAATTCTGGGAAAAAATACACAAGCACACACACTTTTACTCCTTCAGTTTTGCCTTTCAGTAATCACAGCCTATATTTTACGGAGGAGATCTAAGAAAATTAATAGTGTTTAACTTTTCAGAGAGGATCTGATCAAAAATACTTTGCATATCAAAAGAGTCCTTTCATAATTTCTTGCCTCATTACTGGTAACAAGGTGGCCCTAAGACCTACACATAAATCCTTAAAGCTTCTCGTTTGGTTTTGAACCAAAAGGTCTCCTCTGCAGAAAATTAGGTTTAAGAATTCACAACTATTAGCAAGGTCTATTTATAACTTTATAATGAACTCAGATTCAGTTTCATTAAAACATACATTTGCTGTTCGAAGAAGGAAATAAGAGTGGAGACATTCACTTATTGCTGTTTAGCTGTGGACAGAATCTAAAGATTACCCTAAACCTCCCTCAGTTTGGTCTTAATTGTTCTCAGCAGGCATCCATTTCTCTCTGTCCTACTTTGGGTTCAGGTTTTCTTCTCTCTTCCCCTCCTTAGATAAAAATATCATATCTCATACTGGGTAACATTACAATTGCATCGAAATATGAATAATCTCTCCTAGGTACCATTCTGCCTTTAATTAAGATCTCCAGTGAAGTCAGCATATTCCCACAGAGTCTTTGTCCTCTAGCCTTTCATTTGACTCATCTAGAGATAACAGGCTTTATGTCAGTAGTTCTGTTCGTGTCAGCATGTTGGTGGTGATACAATTTTACTTTCTGAAATTCAGCCTCAGGGGATTCAGAAATATTGGACAAAGATGGGGGGTGGTAAAAGCTTCTAAGAACTCATTTTGCATAAAAAAGATGCAAAAATCTTTGATTATGTTTTCAAGAAACTTTTCTGATGCTTAAATCGAAGTGTATTTAACAACAGTTTGTTGGGAAAGCAAAATAAACCCCTCTATAAGGGAACACATCCCAAAGTCTGTACTGACAAATGAAAAGAAAACTGACAGAGTCTGAATTTAATTACTTTTTTCACTTCTGGATAATTGCAGTTACCACACTTCAAACAAATGTGTTAGTATTTATTAGAAAGTCATTTTTTGCCATTGTCATCACTATAACAGCAAATATATTAGTGTATTTTATGATAGCTTTTCTCAGTAAGTTGTTAGGACACTCTGTGCCATGACATATCTTAGAAATAACTTCAATTTGAAAGGGGCTGTGCCAAAAAAGAAATACTTCTTCTAAAATAATTTTTTGTTACATTTTCGTTTTCAGTAACAATTCTCCTGACAGATCATCCAAGTAACTTTATATGTTAGTTCAAATTTGGATAACAGAAATTAAACAAAATGTTGATATCCAGTCAGTTTGAGAAGCAACATGAAAAACATATTTACTCCAGCATCATCTTAAGAGGTCTGAAAAGTGATATTCTTTATAAAACTTGCTTAACATGCTTAATAATGTAATATACACTTAATATAACTACTGACATTAAACTAAGAACTGTTATCATTACTTAGCTTCAATTCACTAATATTACTGTACAGCATATTTACTCTTTGCCCTCATCTAAACATGGTTGCAAGTGAAATGCCATGATTCCCTTATTCAACTGGTTCTGATTATATATGAGTCACTACGTACTGATATTGTTATTTATTTATTTTTTTTAGATTTTCTAACATAAATAAACATGAAGGAATGTATGCTATTGAATTGGCAGGTAAAGGTAAAAATATAAAATCTGAAAAGTGTCCCTCACTCAATCCCCTTTATTTAGAAATGTTGAAAGAAATACTACTTAATGTTTGCTACAAGTTATGGAGGAGCCAGCATCTGACTGTTTTCTCTACATGCTACATATGGTCAGAAACTAACATTGCATAAAACCCTGGCCAGTATTGATGAGAAATTTGGTGGCGCCTACTACAGGGTAACATTGGATTATAACCTGCAAGATGGTTGTGAAAGATTTAACATTAGGGTGGAGCTTCACCTTCCAGCAAAACAATAACCAGAGACCTACAGTCAGGGCAACAATAGAATGGTTTAGGTCAAGACATGTTCATGTGTTGCTAATGGACCAGTCAAAGTCCAGACCTAAAACCAATTGAGGTGACAATGCAGGAAAATTGCTCTTTCCAGACATTTTCAATCTAATCTGACTGAGTTTGAACTAGTATGCAAATAAAAAATGGTCTCCAGGTGTGTGCAGCTGCTAGAGACTTAGCTCAATAAACATGCATGTCCACTGCTTTAAAAAGGCTCCACAAATTTTTGATTCAGGGGGATTGAATACAAATGCACACAACATTTTTCAGCTCTTCAATTGTAAAAAAAAAACACACACAACTTAATAATATACTGAATAATTTTCCACTCAATTTACAATTATGTACTGCAATGCCTGTAACATTATTGTTGTTGTACCATAATACAATGTAAACCAAATTAAATGGGTATAAATACTTTCACAAGCCACCACACCGCCCCAGTCCTTCTCAGTCAGAGCAAATTAAAACATGGACGGCTGTAAAACATGGGAAACGCTTTGGCAGGAGAAAATCACTGTGATTAGATTTGATCAGATGACAATCTTTCTGCAACAGTTTAACAGTAACATAAGCCTTCATATTTCCTATGTAGCAGTGACATTGTTTCAATGATATGATTCAATATGACTTACACTGATAGAACCCATACCTTAAAATGCTGTAGTTTTTATAAAATAAATGTTTTAGAACTAACTTTGCCTGAAGCAAATTCTTCACTGCTAAAATGTTCACTTTTAGAGATTAAACCACACTCTAGTTTCCTAAAGGCTAAAGCAAACAAGCTGTTAATAGTCAAGTCATACCTCAAAGAGGCCAAACAAACTCTAATGCTAAGGTACCTTCACAGCTATCAATCTGTTTTACAGCATTGGATCTTTGGATCGAAGTGGCACAGATCCTCACCTGAAGCAGCAGAGCAAGTCATGAATACCAACCACGGTCTTTGTCTCATTCAGATATAATCTTTTGTTTTTGATTCTTTCTGTTCACACAACAGCTTTTTGAGTTTGTGGATCAATTTGCATGTTTCTTTGTTTTTGCAGTCTGGATCTGGGTTAGCAAATTTTTGATTTACAGATGAATAATGTGAGAAAGGAGAAAGAGCACAGCATGAACCG